>NW_023615875.1:0-23756 GCF_013339695.2 Rhipicephalus sanguineus | reverse complement strand
GATGTCTCCGATGATGAAGGACTTGTTCACGTTCTCGCCTGCTATTCTTATGAACATCTAGAACATGTGGCTATCCAGTGAGCAATTTTCTGGCGATTTGTAGCTCGAATTATGATTCGAAAGCACTGTCCGAGATGCCCGTTCTTCTCTTACCAGCTGGTAAAAGTGGTAACGCACATAGGTTTAGAGCACAGCGGAGAGCCGGACTTCAGCGTATTTTGCGGCATCGAAGGCTGCGCCAACACGTACACGAACTTCTCCTCCTATAAATCCCACCTGTATCGTCGCCACTCAGCCGTGCTTGATGAAAATGGCAGCCATGTCCATCAGCGGACCTTCGAATTCCCAAGTGCTCGACGTAGCGCTGAACCTTCGTCAAGTGAACGGCGTCAGCAACAAATGGACAGTGCGGATATGGACAGTGCCGAAATGGCAGACATTGACGGCGGTTATTCGCATAGTGAAGCTCCTGTGAACAATTTGCGATCACGGCAGACTGCAGCTCCACACGAAGAGTTTCAGCGCTTTGTGGAAAAAGCTAAATCCACCATTTGGGATTTTTTTTTTTTTTGTGTCACTACAAAACACAGCTTGCCGCATGTTGCAGTGGTGAAAATATTTTCCGAACTGAAGGAGGTGTTCGAGATTGTGCTCAAGGCCTATGGCAATGAACTTATGAATGCAATGAAGACATCAGCAACGGGTCCTGAATTTCAGAATCTTCTTGGTTGTTCATTTCTGCCTGACCTGTTCAATGGGATTGAGAGCAAATGGAAACGGGACAAATATGTGAAGGAAAAATTCCCCTTTGTACCAGCTGAAGAGCACTATGCCGGTCAGACTGCAAACTATCATTATGTCCCATTGCCAAAGCTCCTCACCGTACTTTGCCAGCTCCCTGACATTGCAGCCCATTTAAATCGGTAAACACCGAGAGGCATGCACCCTCTGTGTACAGAGATTACACAGACGGCCTGGTGTACAGAGAACATTTGCAATCCATCATTACACAGGGCAGTGCACACACTATTCTTCTTCTGTTTTACACGGATGAAATAGAAGTAGTAAATCCCCTCGGAGCAAAACGAGGGAAACACAAGATCCTGGCAGTGTACTGTAGTTTGGTGAATATCCACGCCAGGTATAGGTCGCAGCTGGACAACATTTATCTGGTCATGCTTGTGCGCTACGTGCATGTGAAGACTTATGGTGTACGCACAATACTACAGCCACTATTGGATGACCTGAAGGCAATGCACAAGGAGGGCCTCACATTAAGTGTTGAAGGTCGTGAAGTAAATGCCAGAGTTGTTGCACTGCATTTTGTGGCGACAATTTGTCCCTGAACCGCCTGGGTGGGTTCTCCTGCTGTTTTAGCAGTGGGCGAGTTTGTCGTTTCTGCATGATATCCTCAAGGCAGCTAGCTGAAAAAACAAGTGAAACCATGTGCCAAGCGCGCACGTTGGGCAGGCATGAACTGCACCTTGCAGCTGTGGCTGTGAACACAGCCAACAGACGCCTGTATGGCGTCAATGAGGCCTCTCCCCTGCTCCAACTTCCATATTTCGACGTGACTCGGCAGTTGCCTCCGGACATAATGCACGATATATTGGAAGGTGGTGCAGAATGTGTGCTTCGGCAAGTTTTAAGATCGCTCCTATCTAGTAGGTTGCTATCTAAGCAGGATCTTGATGTGGTGTCGGCATTCAAGTATGGGCAGAACGACGCAAAAAACAAGCCTCCGCCAATCAATATGTCATTTCTAAATAGTAATTCTGTCTTGGCAGGGACGGCATCCAGCAAATGGTGTTTGGTGAGATTTTTACCACTCATCCTTGGAGCAAGGGTCCCAGAAGGAATGAAGATTGGGAGCTGCTCTTGAAGTTTCGTGAGATAATCGATATTGTCTTTGCTGCAGAAATCTCATCGGCTCGCCTTGTATACTTGGACGTGGTTGTGCAAAGCTTCTTGGTCGAGTTTTCGGACAAGTATGGCCCTGGAGTTCTCATCCCCAAGCTACACTTTATGGTTCACTACGCTAGGTTTGTGCGTGAGCTTGGTCCACTTAAGATGAGATATGAAGCTAAGCACCAAAGCTTAAAAAAAAATGGCGGCAACTGTGAAGAACTACAGAAATTTGACGCATACTCTGGCTGAAAGGCACCAGTTGAAACAGAGTTGTCAGCTGCACAAATTTCAGCTGTACCAGGAACTAGAAGCCTCAGGAAGCAAGCCTGTCGAATGGAGCACACTGCCAACGTGTGCCAGAGAAGTGTTGCCTATGACAGTGCATGAAGTAAAAAATGCAATGGTTGACCGGCGCACTTACCATGCTGGCAGTGTTCTTGTTCGGAGAACAGAGGAGGGTCCACAGTTCTACGAGATTGAGCGACTGCTTGTGGCAAGAGGAGTGCTCTACACACTCACGAGAACACTGGTGGTTGAGTGCTTCGACAGGCACAGGTTTTGCTACTGTGTTCGAAGAGCCAATGAGCAGAAAATTATGATGATGATGATGATTAGTGGTGCTTTGTGGCGCAAGGGCCATGGGTGGCCAAAGAGCGCCATGTCTTTTGTGTGGTGTTGGCGATGACCAATGATTTCGATGACAGGGTGTATTATGGCTGTATATAGGCCTAAAATCACGCGCTATAAATAAGCGTAAAAGGGGTGTATAGAGTATAAAATTATGGCAGTGACAAGTGATGTGATCTATGGGTGTGGATTGAATGACGAGTGAGTATGGTATTTACAAGTGAGTAGCGGGAAAACAGCACGAATGCCTCCTCAAGGCCTTTGAGCCCAAAGGCCGGGAGGCAGGTGCTTCCTTTGATAGAGTTGCCGCAGCAGCGGCCTCAGTCATGAGGCCGCGCTACGTGCGCCTGGAAAAATAACGTTGAAGTTATGGGCATCTTTTAGAAATTCGAAGAGAGACTGATATTTACAAAAGGGGTTCTCTGCCAATGAACATAGCAGGATGAAGTGGGAACTGCAGGTATGCAGATGAAAAATGCTTTCTCCTGAGAGCGTCTAGTTCCGTGCATTGTATTAGGGTGTGAAGTACGGTTAAAGGATCGCCACAGTAGTCGCACAAAGGTGGATCGCCTCCGGACAAAAGGTATGAATGTGTACAGTATGTGTGGCCAATCCTAAGTCTGCAGAGTGTAACTTCTGTGTGGCGTGACTTTGATGCTGGTGTCCAAATACCTAGTTGCGGCTTGATAACATGCAGTTTATTTTGTGTGTTCCTATCCCATGTGCTCTGCCAAAAGGCCCTGATCTTTCTTTTGAGGAATGGTTTTAAGTCTAGTGGAGGGATAGCTACAGACGTATTGGGACTGTTTTCGTGGGCGGATGCTGCTAGCTGATCCGCCAACACGTTGCCTTGTATCTCGCGGTGCCCTGGCACCCAGCACACTACAACATGTTGTTTAAGAGAGTAGATCGTGCATAAAATAGAATAGAGCGAGACAAGGACCGGATTTGTGTGTTTTGTCACAGTTTTTAAAGCTTTCACTACGCTTAATGAATCCGTGTATATCACTGCCTTTTGTAGTTTCAATTGCTTTATGTGTTTAACTGCCGCAAGTACCGCGTAAGCCTCTGCCGTGAAGATACTGGAATCAGGGTGCAGAATACCGGAATCGGAAAAGGATGGACCAACGGCTGCGTATGACACAGAAGTGTTAGTCTTTGAGGCATCTGTAAAGAATTCAGGGTGTGGGTACTTGTATTGTAATTCGAGGAAGTGTGTACGGATATGTGCAAGTGGCGCATGCTTGGTAACTTCGACGAAAGACACATCGCAATCTATAAGCTGCCACTGCCACGGCGGGAGATAGGCAGCGGGAGCCATTAGACAGTGTTCGAGAAGTGGCACACCCATTTCTTCAGCTAGTCCCCTCACACGAAGTGAGTACGGCTGTCTCATCGAGGGACGGTTGTGAAAAAGTTCAGAAGCAGACAACTCATTGATTGTAGTGTGTGAGGGGTGTTCGTTGTTTGCGTTCACTTTGAGGAAGTATACAAAAGATAGGTAAGATCTCTGAAGGTGTAGCGACCATTCGTCCGATTCGACGTAGAGACTTTCCACGGGGCTGGTGCGAAAGGCACCCGTAGATAGCCGAATGCCCAAATTGTGGACTGGGTCAAGCATCTTCAAGGCACTTGGTGTCGCAGAGTGATAGATTATCGCCCCGTAATCTAGGCGCGTGCGTACAAGGCTTTTATAAAGGTTCATCAGGCACTTCCTGTCACTACCCCACGTGGTGCGTGACAACACTTTTAGAATATTCATGGTTTTAATGCACTTGTTTTTTATGTACTTAATGTGGGGTATGAACGTAAGTTTTGTGTCTAGAATTAGGCCTAGGAACTTGTGCTCTGTTTTTACCAACAGACGCTGACCATGTAGGTCAATGTCTGGATCGGGATGAAAGCCTCTTTTTCTGGAGAATAGGACGCAAGTGCTTTTTTGTGCATTCAGCGTAAACCCATTCTCGTCTGCCCATTTAGAGACCTTGTTCAAGCCCAGCTGGACCTGCCGCTCACACATTGAAAGGTTGCACGACTTATAACCGATCTGCACGTCGTCCACATATGTGCAATAAAACATGTTCCGTGGAATGTACAGACGTAGCGAATTCATTTTTATAATAAAAAGTGTGCAACTCAGGACACCACCTTGCGGCACTCCAGTTTCCTGGACAAATATTCTGGACAAGACGTTACCCACTCGAACACGGAACGTGCGATTGGACAAATAGCTTTCGATTATGGTCAGCATCTTTCCTCGGACACCTAAGTGTGAGAGGTCTCGCAGTATGCCAAAGCGCCATGTGGTGTCGTAAGCCTTTTCCATATCGAGGAACACCGAAAGAAAGAATTGCTTGTGGACAAAAGCGTCGCGAATTTGTGCCTCGATACGGATAAGGTGGTCAGATGTAGATCTACCCTCTCGAAAACCGCACTGGTATGGGTCGAGTGATTTGTTTGCTTCGAGGAAATGTATAAGTCGGCGGTTTATCATCTTTTCAAAAAGTTTACACAGGCAGCTTGTTAGTGCAATGGGCCTGTAGCTCGTAACGGAGGATGGGTCCTTGCCCTGTTTTAAAATCGGAATAATAATGGCTTCCTTCCAGGCCGAGGGGATCTCGCCGGAAGACCAAACAGCATTATACAGTGAGAGGAGGGCTTTTTGAGTTTCAGATGGCAGGTGTTTCAACATTTCATATACAACACGGTCGGAGCCTGGGGCGGAATTATTGCAGCAGTTAAGCGATGCTTGTAGCTCAGCAATGCAGAAAGGTTCATTGTATGCTTCGTGTTTTGAGGACTTGCGCTCTAATTTCTGTTTTTCGATTCGTGTTTTGTATCTTTGGAAAACTTCACTATAGTGCGACGAGCTCGACACCTGTTCGAAGTGTGCACCTAGGAAGTTCGCCTGGTCTTCCAAGCTGTCGCCTTGTGTGTTTACTAGAGGAAGTGAATGTGCTTGTCGGCCTGCTACCCTGCTAACCATGTTCCAGACTTTGGCCTCCTGTGTATATGAATTAATGCCCGATAAAAACTTCTGCCAACTTTCCCTTCTGGCCTGTCGGCGCGTTCTCCTACCTTGGGACTTTATGTTCTTGAAACTGTCAAGATTCTCGGCTGTCGGAGAGTCCCTAAGCAACCTCCATGCTTTGTTTTGTTTTTTCCGTGCATTTCGACACTCAGTGTTCCACCACGGGACACGTCGTTTCCCGGGCAGTCCAGTTGTTTGTGGGATGCACTTAGTTGCAGCATCCGTGAGAAAAGCTGTAAAGTACTCTACGGCTGCATCTATGCTTAAACCACACATATCAGTCCAATTTAAGCGAGTAACTTTACGAAACTCTTCCCAATCGGCTTTGTCAATATGCCATTTGGGAACCTGTGGGGGACAATCATACATTACTGGTGAGCTCAGAACTATTGGAAAGTGGTCGCTTCCATAAGGATTATTACCGACTTTCCATTTGAATAGAGGTAGAAGTGATGGAGATGTAATGGTAAGATCTATGGACGAGTAGGTATTGTTAGCGAAGTTATAGTATGTTGGCTCTTTCTGATTCAACAGACACGCACCGGACGTGAAGAGGAACTGTTCAATCAGACGACCTCGTGCATCGCAGCGAGAGTCACCCCATAGACTACTATGTGCATTAAAGTCCCCAAGGACCAAATACGGTTCGGGAAGTTCATCTATTAAGGACTGGAATTCATGCTTATTCAATGAGTAATGCGGAGGTATATAGAGAGAGCAAATGGTGACGAGTTTGTTCAAAAGAACTGCTCGAACAGCCACTGCCTCAAGGGACGTTTGGAGTGGTAAGTGTCTACATGCTATTCCTTGATTAACTACAACTGCTACACCACCGGATGACGCCATGGCATCGTCCCGGTCCTTTCGGAAGATAATGTAATTGCGTAGAAAGTTGGTGTGCTTTGGTTTTAGGTGTGTTTCTTGTACACACAGCACTTTTGGTGAGTGTTTGTGTAAAAGTTCTTGGACATCGTCGAGATTTCTAAGCAGTCCTCTGACGTTCCATTGTATAATTTGTGTTTCCATATTGAAGTAAAGTAGTGCTGTGTGTACGAAAGGAAGTGGCTGTTGTTTTAGCGCTTAGTTGGAGCTCAAGTAACGGGGCCATCATCGGGCCCCGTTATCGGCTTTTTAGTTTTCTTTGCGCGCTCCAAGGAGCTACGCCGCTCTTTCGGTACCAAGGGTACCGGCGTTGTGTCCATTGCCCCGCTTGAGACACTGGACGCCCGCGTGTGCGAGCTGGTTCGTTTTTCCGACCTCGCCTGGCGAGGCGTGGTCGTTTGACCCGACGGCCCTGGAGACGCCGAGGTCAGTGGCTTAGTAGGTGGAGCAGTCTTGACTGCTGCCACCACGGGGGCAGCCGCCACGGCCGGTGGCTCACTTTGCGTGGGCCGAGACAGTGGCGGTGGCCGATGCGACGCTGCCCCCTGACGCGCCGCATCAGCATAGGTTTGACCATGAAAGGCCGAACACCTTCTGCGTGCTTCTTTGAAGGAAATGTTCTCCCGGACCTTCAATGAAATTATGTCTTTTTCCTTCTTCCAGTTTGGGCAAGAACGTGAATATGCAGCGTGGTTGCCGTCGCAGTTCACGCAGTGCGGAGATTCATTGCAGGTGTCCGAGGCATGGCCCTGGACACCACATTTGGCACAGGTAGGTCGACCACGGCAGCTCTGGGAGCCATGGCCAAACCTTTGACACTGAAAACATCGTCGAGGGTTTGGGATGTAGGGTCTGATGGTTGTCCTTGTGTACCCAGTTTCTATGGTCTGTGGTAGTTCGCTTGTGGCAAATGTCAGTATTAGGTGTTTAGTGGGGATGTCTTGATTGTTTCTTCTGATAATAATTCGCTTAACATTGGTCACGTTTTGTTCTTTCCACCCTTCAAGAAGTTCAGTTTCCGATAGTTCAAGGAGGTCCGTGTCCGATACCACTCCACGTGCGGAGTTCATTGATCTGTGGGGTGTTACAGTGATGGGGATATCGCCGAAAGTTGCGAGGTTCTTTAGTTTATCAAACTGTACTTTGTCATGAAGTTCGAGAAGCAAATCTCCACTGGACATTTTGGTTACTTTATAGCCAGCACCTAAGGTGGCTGTGAGTGTTCTAGATACTACAAAAGGCGACACGGTTCTAGCTGTTTTCTCAGTTTTTTCACAGTGCACTACGTGATAGTGGGGGAATACTTCTTTAGGTCGAGTGAGGAAGTTCAGTTCATCGGTGCGTACGCGCTTTGAGGCGGTACGATCTGTTATCACTGGGAAAGCTCTATGCATGATAGCGGAATTTAATTCAGCAGCGATGGCGGCCACCCACCATGGAGCCCAACAAGGGGACGCTACACGATTCACGATATGGAAAAGATGCAGACGCCAGCCGTGTACCGCTACTATAACCCAATGCGCATAGGCCAAGGTTGGCTATTTGCACAAGGTTAACCCAGGCCGCCTACGAAAATTGGGAAGTAACTGAAGGTAATAGGAGACAGGACAGCAAGGAAAGAAGATAGGAAAGTGAAAGATCAGAGAGGGGGATAGGAAAAGGCGACCGCCGATTTCCCCTGGGTGGGTCAGCCCAGGGGTGCCGTCTACGTGAAGCCGGGGCCAAAGGGATGTGTTGCCTCTGCCGGGGGGCCTTAAAGGTCCAATCACCCAGCGTCGGCTCAACCCCCAGGATCCCCTTTTCCCCGGACACGGCAAAGCCACGCACGGCTAGGCGTGGGAGGGGTCGAAACCCCCCGTTAGCTCGGGTCCGTGGTGTCGCTACACACCAAACGCCTGCTCGCGCAGACGCCCCTGCGGGGAATGAGCAGAAAATTGAAGAAGCTAGTGAAACATATGAGCCATACCTGTTGGACCTCTATGAGACGGGTGAACTGGTTCCTAAATGGGAAACTTTATAGACTACTTTTGCATTGTTGAACAATAATGTGTAAACTATTCAGTGAAGTGCTTTGTTTTTAGATTTTATGTTTCTTAAAAATTGCGGAGGATGTGTGAAAATTGAGTGTCATGTTTAACGAGTGATATCAGGGAGCACTGTGTTTCTGTTGTATGGTGTACACCTTGTCACAGAAAATGGACGAAACGTGATCCACTGTAACAATGCATTAATGCCAGACTACATGGGTCTCAAGTGAATTGGTGAACTTTTCTGTTTAGTTAGTGAAGTGCACCTTTACGACATAAATGTTGTGCTGTAATTCACCTTACAATAAAAAATCTCAAGTGGAAAGCAGCAAAGTGCAGAAAACATGTGAGACGTAGCATGCACAATGATGTCACTCAGTGGTGAATCATGTGTTAATGTGTTTTGTGCAGCTCCATGATGATTAGCCGTCAAAGTAATACATTATGGTGTTTATGGAAAAGTGTATGGTTTTTATACATCATGGGAAAAGGTGGCTTTGTTGTTCTAGCTGAGGACATTTTCCGGGACCAGGCCTCTTGCGCTATTGAAAAAAATGGCTCAAAGCTTGCACTAAGCTGCACGCTGCTTGATACACAGCGAAGCTGATCGGTCTCATGCTTATCTATTACTCTATCTAGGCAGCACTTTTGCTTGAACTTGGCCGTAGCGATGTGCAACTAATGCTTGAACTGGGTTGAACTTAGCAGCAGAGACGTTAAATTAAATAAATATTAAATATCTACAGAAGTCATTCATGCTCTGTTTTTGCTACGTATAATCAAAAGTCAGCCTACAAGTAGGGTACAAATTCGTTTTCGTTTATGTCAATTTTGAGCGAAGAAAAATTATACTTTTGACCTGGCTCTCTTGAAGCGGCCTGTTGAACGACTCGTCGAACATGGTAGTGCCTTCAGCAAAGTGATGATATGCAACAGTACGCTGCAATATAAAGTTAAATGAAGAGGAATTGTGATGCAGGAGGTTCAATTTATCCAAAGCTCAATGTATGTAGCGCTTTCTTAGCCACCATTTGATACAACTAGCAAAAATAAGTGGTGTACACAATTGTGTACATAACGTCTCAAAGGGCTAAAGGACGAATTGTGCGGAGTGACACAAGATACTTTTATGCTGCATGTTTCTCATAAGCTGCTAGTTTCCTTGATCTACACATCTCCTCACCCACATCGTATTGACATTTCCCTGCCCCAGATGCAGGAGTCTAAAAAGTGCAAACCAGACTCTGCAAGGTTTCTTGTGGTATGAGATGCCTGGTTAGCTTTTCTGAAAATTTCACTCAGTCTGAGAACAGAATTATCTTGTGAAGAAGTAATACAGTAAAGCAATAGCTGGACTAGTTGGTATGCATTCATGTTTAAATTTTGTAGCGCGCACAGAAGACAGGGACAAGTTAGCGCTTGTTTGTCTCATCCTTGTTCCTGTCTTCTGTGTGCGCTACAAAATTTAAACGTGTGGAGAAGCCTTCTAGAATATGTTATCTATCTAAAGAGTTACTTAAAGCTCAAGTGCTTATTTGGGCCGGTTGGTACACGTTCATAGAAAACAATCAACAGCACAAAGCACAGGACAAAAGGATTAACACAGACAGCGCATGGTCCATCTCTGTCCCTTTGTCCTGTGCTTCATGCTTTTCTTTATTTTTACTCATAGCTGCCTTTGAAGTTCTACTTGTGCAATGGAGTGGTTGTGCGTTGATTGGAAAGAAAACCTCAGTGGCAGAAGTCGTGTGTACTTGTTGTGTGAACTACTATAAATGGAATGAAGCAGGTAGACGGTTTTTATGTCACAGGATTCAAGCGTTGAAAGGAAGGGGGTTATGTTGCAATGCAGTTACACTGATATGCCAGGAATACTGACAGGATACAGTGTAACTTCACTTGAACGAACTTCAAGGGACCTTAGGGAAAAGTTTGTTACAGTGAAAGTTCACTTAACTGATACAGTTATGTTGCACTTTGTTATTACAAGCTGGAGGAAACATCAGCTGTTCAAAAAAAACTTCAACCCATTTATTTGCCATGTTCCTCATTTGCATGTGCATTTATGCTAATTGAGCATATTGTGAAGAATTCATTAATCTTTTGCTGCACTTGTTCACATAGGACTGCAGTGGTCATCAATTGACATACTGTGTCCAAACTCTAATGAATCTACTCCAGTGCAATACTCTGCCAGGTAGCAAAGGAGTTCAGTTTTCTCCAACCACATCAGTGCTTCATTAGCTGAATCATTAGGTGCATTCTCTTGAAGGGTTAGCTCTAGAATATTGATCTCTTCCTCCTTTTCTACTCGATAGGATCGCTGCAATCTCTTTCATAGCGTGGAGCATGTCTTGATCTGAAGGTCATAGGTGGCATAGTCCTCACAAGCATAGGTTCCCTATCAGGGGGGACGAAGGTTTATCAAAGCGCCCTCCCCCTCTCTATTAAGCCAATGTATAGGGCAAATTTTGTGCCCCCCACCCCCCCTCTTAAGTGAATGAGGGAGGGGGTGCCCCCTCCTCTTCCCCCCATCGGTGCACACACCTATGCTCACAAGGCAAAAAGCACTTCGTACCCAGCCTCTCCAACAGGGCCGTGATTAGTCACAGTGATACACTGTTCTCGAAGCTGATTGTGGAGGCCATTGTAAAACTATGCTACGAAAGGTGTGGTTCTACTTCTTGGAGTGATCAATACGACTTGAGAGGCATTGGATGGTGTCAGAAAATGTGTTCGCAGAACTGAAATGCACTCTACTCTGAATTTCATTAATGTGAAGTGTGTTAGCACTGTGTCCAACGGCACTTTGTGGGTTGAAAAAATTTCGTACAGCTGAACAGTTTGTTTAATCGATATTCATTCAAGTGATATTTCACTTGAATGACCAAGAGTTTATTCAAGCAAAATATATGGCAGTGAGACAGAATTGAGATAAATGCCGCACCGGATTAACCATATTGAAACTTCATTCACACATGCAGTAGATATGCTAGTTACAGTTTTTCGTGTCTGTTAACACATTTTTTTTCCCTTTCACATAACGTGCTTTTAAGAATTCTCTTGCAGCATCTATTCATTTTTGCAGTAAAGTCAAATTTATTGAATTGAAAATAGCTAATGATACATGCTGCCGTCTTCTTCACAGAACACTGCAAAAGAGGGAGCCCACAAAATTTGCTTCTTCTGAAGATTAACAATGTACAGTGCTGCTCATTTTTATGGTTGCTAGACAATAGCTGAGTACAATGCTAAGGCGTGCTACTCTCCTGCATGAATTCACTCACCACAGTAGCTCTGTGGTCTTGAAATCCTGCTGCTGACTATGAGGTAATATGATGAATTCTCCATAACAGCAGGCTGCATTCTGATGAGGGTGTAAAGTAAGAATGCTGCCAAGGTGCACTGTACGTACATTAAAGAACTATGGATGAGCATAATCAGTCCACTAGTTCGCATTATGACACCTCTTTTAGCCATATATAGTTCTTTGCGATGCCAAACACTGGCACTCATCATTCTGCACGAACTCTAATGCTCAAACTTCGTTATGGTAAGTGTGATGTGCATATTTGTGCAGATAAGGCACCCTGTTGAGACTTGATTTTCTGGATTAATTACAGCTAAGCCTCTGATTAGTGGGGCTTTTTGGCGCAAGGGCCATGGGTGGCCAAAGAGCGCCATGTCTGTTATGTGGTGTTGGCGATGACCAATGATTACGATGACAGGGTGTATTGTGGCTGTATAGAGGCCTAAAATCATGCGCTATAAAGAAGCGTAAAAAATGTGTATACAGTATAAAATTATGGCAGTGACAAGTGGTGTGATCTATGGGTGTGGGATAAATGACGAGTGAGCATGGTATTTACATGTGAGAGGCGGGATAACAGCACGAGTGCCTCCTCAAGGCCTTTGATCCCAAAGGCCGAGAGGCAGGTGCTTCCTTTGATGGAAACCGTAGCAGCAGCCTCAATCATGAGGCCGCGCTACGGAGCGCCTGGAAAAATAACGTTAAAATTGTGTACATCTTTTAGGAATGCAAACAGGGACTGATATTTAAAATGGGGTTCTCTGCCAATGAACATAAAGGATGGAGTGGGTACTGTAGGCATATGGGTGAAAAATGCTTTTTTCTGAGAGCGTCCAGTTCCGTGCATTGCAGTAAGGTGTGGAGTACAGTTAGTGGATCGCCACAGTGATCACACAGAGGTGGATCGCCTCCGGACATAAGATATGAGTGGGTACTATGTGTGTGGCCAATCCTCAGTCTGCAAAGTGTAACTTCTGTGTAGCGTGACTTCGATACCGGCGGCCAATTACCTAGATGTGGTTTGATAACGTGTAGCTTATTTCTTGTCTGCATATCCCATGTGGTCTGCCAAAAGGCCCTGAGCTTTCTTTTGAGGAAGGGTTTTAAGTCTAGTGGGGGAATAGCTATGAGTGTATTGGGACTGTTTTCGTGGGCGGATACTGCTAGGTGATCCGCCAACACGTTGCCTGCAATCTCGCGGTGCCCTGGCACCCAGCACACTACGACACGTTGTTCGAGTGTGTAGATCGTGCATAAAAGAGAGTATAGCGAGACAAGGACAGGGTTTTTGTGTTTTTTTCAGAGTTTTTAAAGCTTTTACCACGCTTAGGGAATCCGTGTAAATAACTGCCTTTTGTAGTTTTGAGTGTCTTATGTGTTTAACAGCCGCAAGTATCGCGTAAGCTTCCGCTGTGAAGATACTTGAGTTTGGGTGCAGAATACCGGAATCGGAAAAGGATGGACCAACCGCTGCGTACGACACAGAAGTATTGGACTTTGAGGCATCTGTGAAGAATTCTGGACACGTGTATTTGTGCTGGAGTTCGAGAAGTGTGTGCGGATATGTGCAAGTGGCGCGTGCTTGGTAACTTCCACGAAAGAAACATCACAATCTATAAGCTGCCACTGCCACGGCGGGAGACGTGGAGCGGGAGCCATTAGAGAGTGTTCGAGAATTGGCACACCCATTTCTTCAGCTAGAGCCCTCACACGAAGTGAGTACGGCTGTCTCACCGAAGAACGGTTGTCGAAAAGGGCAGAACTGGACAAATCATTGATTGTGGAGTGTGAGGGGTGTTCCTTGTTTGCGTTCACCTTCAGAAAATATACAAAAGATAGGTAAGATCTCTGTAGGTGTAGCGACCACTCGTCCGATTCGACGTAGAGGCTTTCCACGGGGCTGGTGCGAAAGGCGCCCGTAGAAAGGCGAATGCCTAGATGGTGGACAGGGTCAAGCATCTTCAAGGCGCTTGCTGTCGCCGACTGATAGATTATTGCACCGTAGTCTAGGCGAGTGCGTATGAGGCTTTTGTACAGATTCAACAGACACTTTTTGTCACTACCCCACGTAGTGTGTGACAACACTTTTAGAACATTCATTGTTTTTAGGCATTTGTTTTTTAAATATTTAATGTGCGATACGAACGTAAGCTTACTATCCAGAATTAGGCCTAAGAATTTGTGCTCCGTCTTCACGGAGAGATGTTGACCATGCAGGTCAATATCTGGATCAGGATGAAGGCCTCTCTTTCGAGAGAACAGGACACAGGTGCTTTTTTGAGGATTAAGGCTGAAACCATTCTCGTCCGCCCATTTGGAGATCTTGTTCAGCCCTAGCTGGACCTGACGCTCACAGATCGAAAGGTTGCACGACTTAAAACCGACCTGTACATCGTCGACATATGTGCAATAAAACATATTTCGTGGTATGCAGAGGCGCAAGGAATTCATTTTGATAATAAGAGTGTGCAACTAAGTACACCACCCTGTGGCACTCCCGTTTCTTGAAGAAATGGTCTTGATAGAACATTTCCTACCCGGACTCGAAACGTGCGATCTGACAAGTAGCTCTCTATTATATCTAGCATTCTACCACGTACACCAAGGTGGGACAGGTCTCTTAGTATTCCAAAGCGCCATGTTGTGTCGTAAGCCTTTTCCATATCGAGGAACACAGACAGAAAGAACTGCCTGTGGACGAATGCGTCACGGATTTGTGCCTCGATACGTAACAGGTGGTCAATGGTGGATCTGCCCTCGCGAAATCCGCACTGGTACGGGTCAAGTAGATTGTTCATTTCCAGGAAATGTATAAGTCGACGGTTTATCATCTTTTCGAAAAGTTTGCACAGACAGCTTGTTAGCGCGATGGGCCTGTAACTCGTAACAGAGGATGGATCTTTGCCCTGTTTAAGAATAGGAATGACAATCGCCTCTTTCCATGACGATGGGATCTCGCCGGAAAACCAGATGGCGTTATACAGGGAAAGTAAGGTTTTTTTCGTTTCGGCAGGTAGGTTTTTCAACATGTCATATACCACACGGTCAGATCCTGGGGCGGAATTACTGCAGCAGCTTAGTGATACCTGTAGCTCAGCTAAGCTGAAAGGTTGGTTATATGCCTCGTGCTTTGTGCTTTTCCGCTCTAGTTTCTGTTTTTCTATTCTTGTTTTGTACCGTTGGAAGACTTCAGAGTAATGCGCGGAACTGGACACTTGTTCGAAGTGTGCGCCTAGGTAGTTCGCCTGGTCTTCCAAGCTCTCACCTTCTGTGCTTACTAGAGGAAGTGAATACGCTTGTCTTCCTACTACCCTAGTGACCCTGTTCCAGACTTTACCCTCGTGTGTATATGAACTAATGCCTGATAAAAACTTCTGCCAACTTTCTCTTCTAGCCTGTCGGCGCGTCCTCCTGCCTTGGGACTTTATGTTCTTAAAGTTGATAAGGTTCTCAGCTGTCGGAGAATCGCGAAGCAACCTCCATGCCTTGTTTTGCTTGTTTCGCGCAATTCGACAGTCATTATTCCACCATGGGACACGTTGTTTTCGAGACCGTCCGCTTGTTTGTGGGATGCATTTGCTTGCAGCATCGATCAAAAAGGCTACAAAGTAGTCCACAGCAGCTTCTATACTTAAGGTACACATGTCAGTCCAGCTTAAGAGGGTAAGTTTTCGAAACTGTTCCCAATCGGCTCTTTCAGTCTGCCATTTAGGAACCTGTGGAGGACATTGATTTGTTATTGCTGCGCTTAGAACTATTGGGAAATGGTCACTTCCATAGGGATTCCCAATAACTTTCCAATTAAGGACTGGAAGAAGGCATGGAGATGTAATGCTGAGGTCTATTGACGAGTAGGAATTGTTGGCGAGATTATAATATGTTGGCTCTTTCCGATTCAACAGACACGCGCCGGAAGAAAAGAGAAAATTTTCGATCAGACGACCGTCGCGCATCGCAGCGAGAGTCACCCCATAGATCGCTATGCGCATTCAAGTCCCCAAGGACCAGATAAGGCTCGGGCAGTTCATCCACCAAGGACTGGAATTCTTGTTTTTGTAGGTTGTATTGTGGCGGTATGTATAGAGAGCAAATGGTGATGAGTTTATCTAGAAGAACTGCTCGAACAGCCACTGCTTCCAGGGACGTCTGTAGTGGTAAATGTGTACATGCTACTGATTGGTTGACTATAATGGCTACACCGCCGGATGATACCGTGGCATCATCTCGGTCCTTTCGAAAAATGAGGTAGTTTCGTAGAAAGTTTGTGTGTTGTGCTTTTAAATGTGTTTCTTGCACACACAGCACTTTTGGATTGAGTTCGTGAAGGAGTTCTTGAATGTCATCGAGGTTTCGAAGAAGGCCTCGGATGTTCCACTGTAATATTTGTGTGTGCATATTAATCATACAACGGTGCTGTGTGCACAATAAGGGAAGTGTGGAGTGTTCAAGTGAAATACTGTTTCAGGAGGCAGGACGGTCGTCCGGCCCCGTATTGGCTTTTTTGTTTTCTTGGCGCGGTCCAGAGAACTGCGCCGGTGTTTCGGCACCAGTGGTGCCGATACCGTGTCCATTGCCTCCTCGGAGGCACTGGATGCCCGCACGGTCGGGCTAGTGGCTCGAGTTTCGGGCCTCGCCTGGTGAGACGAGGCCTTGAGACCCGACGGCCCTGGAGTCGCCGGTCCCTGTTCGCGAGTTGGCGGTGTAGACTTAACTACTGCCGCCTTGGGGGCAGGCTGCCACAGCCGACGGGTCGCTCTGCGCAGACCGAAGGAGTGGCGGCGGCCGATGCGACAGCGGCCCCCCGGCGCGCCGCATCAGCGTAAGGTGTGGTGTGAAAAGGTGAGCACCTCTTACGGGCTTCACGGAAAGAAATGTTTTCTTTTACCTTGAGGGTGATTATGTCTTTCTCTCTTTTCCAGTTTGGACAGGATCGCGAGTAGGCTGCATGATCGCCGTCACAATTGACGCAGTGGGTGTGCTTGTACAGTTTTCAGAGGGATGGCCTTGGCCTCCACATCTTGCGCAAGTTTCTTGACCACGGCAGCTCTGCGAACCATGGCCGAATCGCTGGCATTTGAAGCATCGCCTCGGATTTGGGATGTACGGGCGGACGGCTAGTTTGATGTATCCTGTTTCAATGGTTTGTGGTAGATCGCTGGATTCGAAGGTTAGTATGAGATGCTTCGTCGCTATTTCTTTGTTGTCGCGTCTGATTATGATTCGCTTCACATCGGTGACATTTTGCTCTTTCCACCCTTCTAGAAGTTCTTGTCTCGATAATTCAAGGAGATCTACTTCTGAGACGACTCCGCGTGTGGTATTCATTGATCGGTGAGGTGAAACAGATATTGGATGTTGCCAAAGGTTGCTAGACCACCAAGTTTGTCGTAGTGGTGTTTTTCAGGTAGCTCAAGCAGAAGGTCACCGCTAGCCATCTTAGTTACCTTGTAGCCTGGCCCAAGACTTCGGTCAGAGACTTTGCCACAACAAATGGGGAAATCGATCTGGCTTGTTTGTCTGTAGCTTCACTATGGATTACGTGGAATTTCGGATAGGAGGTTCTCGGTCGGTTGAAACAGGTTAGTTCTTCGGTGCGTACCCTCTTCTGAGGGAGACGATCAAGTAGGCGGGGAAATGAGGGTGTTCCCATGATAGTTTTTGTTTGTTTCGGCAGCAATGGCGGCCATGATGATGATGATGATATGTGGTGTTTAATGGCGCAAGGGCCAATTGATGGCCAAAGAGCGCCAGTTCATGAAACAAAGGATGTGAGCAATGGTTGCGGTAAGTAGCTGTAAAGGGGCCTTAAAATTCCTCGCGCTAAAGGCGGGTAAAACATATATATATATTAAAATCATGAGAGTGACGTGAAATATGTGCAGTGGAATTAATGACAGTGGTCGCAAGATAAAACTATGAAGATATGACATCAGCACCACTGCCTCGTCAATGCCCTTGAGTCCAGGGCCGCGAGGCAAGTGCTATCTTTAACGTATTCACCGCAGCAGCGACCTCTGTTTAGAGGCCGTGCTACGGATCACCTTGATATATGACATGAAAACTCTGTACATCGTTTAAAAATGCAGACAATGACTGGTATGTAAAAGCGGGTCCCTACCTATGAACATTGAAGGATGAAGTGGAAATTGCTGTTGGTAGGGAAATGAAAAGTGCTTTTTTCTGATAGCGTCGAGTTCCTTGCACTGGATAAGGATGTGAAGGACAGTGAGTGGCTGGCCACATCTATCACACAAAGGTGGCTCGCCACCGGACTAGAAGGTGTGTGTGTGTACTGTATGTGTGACCAATCCTAAGTCTGCAGAGTGTAACTTCTGTGTGGCGTGATTTCGATACTGGCGGCCAATTACCCAGATGCGGTTTGACAACGTGTAGCTTATTTCGTGTATGCGTATCCCATGTGGTCTGCCAAAAGGCTCTGAGCTTTCTTTTCAGGAAGTGTTTTAGGTCTAATGGGGGAATAGCTAAGGATGTATTGTGACTGTTTTCGTGGGCAGATGCTGCTAGCTGGTCCGCTAACACGTTGCCTTGAATCTCGCGGTGCCCTGGCACCCAGCACACTACGACATGTTGTTCAAGTGCGTAGATCGTGCTTAAAAGAGAATACAGCGAGACAAAGACTGGGGTTTTTGTGTCTTTTCAGAGTTTTTTAAAGCTTTTACCACGCTTAGAGAATCTGTGTAAATAACTGCCTTTTGTAGTTTTAATTGATGAATGTGTTTAACGGCCGCAAGTATCGCGTAAGCTTCTGCCGTGAAGATACTTGATTCGGGTGTAGAATACCGGAATCCAGTAAAGGATGGCCCAACGGCTGCGTAAGACACAGAAGTATCGGACTTTGAGGCGTCCGTAAAGAATTCTGCACAAGTGTATTTGTGTTGTAGTTCAGGAAGTATGTACGGATATGTGCAATAGGCGCGTGTTTCGTTACTTCCATGAAGAAGATCGCAGTCTATAAGCTGCCACCGCCACGGCGGTAGTTGTGCAGCGGGAGCCAATAGACAGTGTTCGAAAAGTGGCACACCCGTCTCCTCAGCTAAGCCCCTCACACGAAGTGAGTAGGGCTGTCGCACCGAGGGACGGTGGTCGAAAAGGGCAGAACTGGATAAATCATTTATTGTAGGGGTGTGAGGGGTGTTCCTTGTCTGCGTTCACTTTGAGATAGTATAGAAACGACATGTAGGATCGCTGCAGGTGGAGCGACCACTCGTTCGATTCGACGTAGAGGCTTTCCACGGGGCTGGTGCGAAAAGCACCCGTAGAAATACGAATGCCCGAGTGGTGGACAGGGTCAAGCATCTTCAACGCGCTTGGTGTCGCAGACTGATAAATTATCGCCCCATAATCTAGACGCGTGCGTATGAGGCTTTTATAGAGATTCAACAGGCACTTCTTGTCACTACCCCACGTAGTGCGTGACAATACCTTTAGAATGTTCATGGTTTTTATGCACTTGTTCTTTATATACTTTATGTGTGATATGAAGGTAAGTTTCGCGTCTAGAATTACGCCGAGGAATTTATACTCCGTTTTTCACAGGTAGCCGCTGACCATGCAGATCAATGTCTGGATCGGGATGTAGGCCTCTCTTTCTTGAGAATAATACGCAAGTACTTTTTTGCGGGTTAAGGCTGAACCCGTTCTCGTCTGCCCATTGGTTACCTTGTTTAACCAAGTTGCACCTGCCGCTCGCACATTGAAAGGTTTGCAAGATTTATAACCGATCTGCACGTCGTCGACATATGTGCAATAAAACATATTCCGTGGAATACACAGACGTAGGGAATTCATTTTTATAATAAAAAGTGTGCAACTCAGGACACCACCTTGCGGCACTCCAGTTTCCTGGACAAATGTTCGGGACAAGACATTACCCACTCGTACACGGAACGTGCGATTGGACAAATAGCTTTCGATTATGGTCAGCATCTTTCCTCGGACACCTAAGTGGGATAGGTCTCTTAATATTCCAAATCGCCATGTGGTGTCGTAGGCCTTTTCCATATCGAGGAACACCGAAAGGAAGAATTGCTTGTGAACAAAGCGTCGCGAATTTGTGCCTCGATACGGATAAGGTGGTCAGAGGTAGATCTACCCTCTCGAAAACCGCACTGGTATGGGTCAAGTGATTTGCTGGCTTCGAGGAAATGTAGGAGCCGCCGATTTATCATTTTTTCAAAAACTTTGCACAGACAACTTGTTAGGGCTATTGGCCTGTAACTGGAAACTAAGGATGGGTCCTTACCCTGCTTCAGAATCGGAATTATGATGGCTTCTTCCAGCCGAGGGGATCTCGCCGGAAAACCAAACAGCATTGTACAGGGAAAGGAGGGTTTTTTGGGTTTCAGAAGGCAGGTGTTCAACATTTCATATACAACACGGTCGGAACCTGGGGCGGATTTATTGCATGAGTTCAGCGATGCCTGTAGCTCAGCTAAGCCGAAAGGTTCATTGTATGCTTCCTCGTGTTTTGTGGATTTGCGCTCTAGTTTCTGTTGTTCGATTTTTGCTTTGTGTCGTTGGAAAGCTTCCGTGTAGTGTGACGAGCTCGATCACCTGTTCGAAGTGTGCACCTAGGAAGTTCGCCTGGTCTTCCAAGCTGTCACCTTGTGTGTTTACTAGGGGAAGTGAATGCGCTTGTCGGCCTGCTACCCTACTAACCATGTTCCAGACTTTGGCCTCCTGTGTGTATGAGTTAATTCCCGATAAAAAATTTCTGCCAACTTTGTCCTTCTTGCCTGTCGGCGAGTTCTCCTGCCTTGTGACTTTATGTTTTTAAAGCTGTCCAGATTCTCGGCTGTCGGCGAGTCCCGAAGCAGCCTCCATGCTTTATTTTGTTTTTGCGCGCGTTTCGACACTCAGTGTTCCACCATGGCACACGTCGTTTGCCGGGCAGTCCAGCTGTTTGTGGGATACACTTCATTGCGGCATCAATCAAAAAACTGTAAAGTACTCTACGGCTGCATCTATGCTTAAACCACATATCAGTCCAATTTAAGAGAGTAACTTTACGAAACTGTTCCCAATCGGCTTTGTCAATATGCCATTTGGGAACCTGTGGGGGACATTCATACATTATTGGTGAGCTCAGAACTATTGGAAAGTGGTCGCTTCCATAAGGATTATTACCGACTTTCCATTCGAATAGAGGTAGAAGTGATGGAGATGTAATGGTGAGATCTATGGACGAGTAGGTATTGTTGGCGAGGTTATAATATGTTGGCTCTTTCTGATTCAACAGACACGCACCGGACGTGAAGAGGAACTGTTCAATCAGACGACCTCGCGCATCGCAGCGAGAGTCACCCCATAGACTGCTATGTGCATTAAAGTCCCAAGGACCAGGTAAGGTTCTGGGAGTTCATTTATAAAGACTGAAATTCATGTTTTGGCAGTGTAGGTGGTATTGTGGTGGTATGTAGAGAGAGCAAATGGTGACGAGTTTGTTCAAAAGAACCGCTCGAACAGCCACTGCCTCCAGGGACGTTTGGAGTGGTAGATGTGTACATGCTATTCCCTGATTGGTTGACTATAACGGCTACACCACCGGATGATGCCACCGTGGCATCATCGTTCCGGTCCTTTCGGAAAATAATGTAACTGTTTCGTAGAAAGTTGGTGTGTTTTGATTTTAAGTGTGTTTCTTGTACACACAGCACTTTTGGTGAATGTTTGTGTAATAGTTCTTGGATGTCGTCATCGAGATTTCTAAGGAGTCCTCTGACGTTCCATTGTATGATTTGTGTTTCCATATTGGAAGTGAAGTATACAAGTGCTGTGTGTACGAAAAGGAAGTGGAGTGTTTTCAAACGGAAAGTTGGAACTGTTTAAGTAAGCAGGGCCGTCGTCCGGCCCCGTTATCGGCTTTTTTGTTTTCTTAGCGCGCTCCAGGGAGCTACGCCGGTCTTTCGGCACCAGAGGTGCCGATACCGTGTCCATTGCCTCCTCTTGCACGTGTGAGGCACTGGATGCCCGCACGGTCGCGAGCTGGCAGTTCGGCTTGCTTTACCGGCCTCGCCTGTGAGACGAGGCCTTGAGACCCGACGACCCTGGAGTCGCCGGTCCCTGTTCGCGAGTTGGCGGAGTAGACTTAAGACTACTGCTGCCACCCGCCTTGGGGGCAGGCGCCACAGCCGACGGCTCGCCCTGCGCAGGCCGAAGGAGTGGCGGTGGCCGATGCGACGCTGCCCCCGGCGCGCCGCATCAGCGTAGGTGTAGTGACCATGAAAAGGTGAACACCTTCTTACGGGCTTCTTTCACGGAATGAAATGTTTTCTTTTACCTTGAGGGTGATTATATCCTTTTCTTTTTTCCAGATTTGGGCAGGAACGCGAGTAGGCTGCGTGATCGCCGTCACAATTGACGCAGTGGGTGTGCTTGTACAGTTTGTCAGAGGATGGCCTTGGCCTCCACATCTTCGCGCAAGTTTCTTGACCACGGCAGCTCTGCGAGCCGTGGCCAAATCGCTGGCATTTGAAGAAAACATCGCCTCGGATTTGGGATGTACGGCCGGACGGCTAGTTTATGTATCCTGTTTCTATGGTTGTGGTAGTTCGCTGGATTGGCAAAGGTTAGTATGAGGTGCTTAGTCGGCAATTTCTTTGTTGTCGCGTCTGATGATGATTCGTTTCACTTCGGTGACATTTCACGTGCTGATCTTTCCAGCCTTCTAGGAGTCGGTCTCTGTTCCGATAATTCAAGGAGGTCTGCGTCTGAGACGACTCCGCGTGTGGTATTCATTGATCGATGAGGTGAAACAGATATTGGGAATGTTGCCAAAGTTGCGAGACCACCAAGTTTTTCGTAGTGTCAAACTGTCTTGTTTCAGGGTAGCTTCGAGTAGGAGGTCTCCACTAGCCATTTTCGTGACTTTATAGCCAGCACCTAAGGTGTTGTGAGTGATTTGGACACTATGAAAGGGGACATGGTTCTAGCTGTTTTGTTACTGTTCTTCACTATGATTACGTGGAATTCGGATAGAGGTCTCGGTCGGTTTGAACGTGTTTACGTTCTTCGGTGCGTACCCTCTTCGGGGGAGACGATCAAGTAGGCGGGGAAATGAGTGTGTTCCCATGATAGTTTTGTTTGTTTCAGGCAGCAATGGCGGCCACCCACCATGGAGTCCACTAGGGGACCTGAAGCACTTAGATGTTAAGGCTACAGGACGCCAGCCGTACAGTGCTCCTATAAACCTAATATAACTACTCAAGCGAGAGTAACTACACAAGGTTAACCCTTGCCGCAGGAAAAATCGGAAGTACGAGAAGGGAGGAGTAGACAGGAAAGAATTTAAAGTGAGAGAAAAGACAAGATGACTGGGGAGAGAGACAGGAAAAGGCGACTGCCGATTTTCCCCTGGGTGGGTTCAGCCCAGGGGTGCCGTCTACGTGAAGCCGGGGCCAAAGGGGTGTGTTGCCTCTTCCGGGGGGCCTTAAGGTCCAATCACCCGGCATCGGCTCAACCCCCAGGATCCCCTTTTCCCCGGACACGGCAAGCCACGCACGGCTAGGCGTGGGAGGGGTCGAAACCCCCCGTTAGCTCGGGTCCGTGGTGTCGCTACACACCAAACGCCTGCTGCGCAGACGCCCCTGCGGGCGCGTTCGCTCAGTTTCCTTGCATTGTAATAAAATGGGAGCACGGTGACGGCTCACCGCATTTATAACACAACAGTGGGATCATCCACGCCAAGAGATGTGCATGTGTGCTGTGTGTGTGTCCTATTCGAAGTCGACATGAGTGTGATCTGTACGACGTTGTTTGATGGGGTGGCCAGGTTACCGAGTGTGGCTGTCATACAAGTGTACTGCTTATGTTCTAGTTGCTCAGGTACCATAACCGCTGCCAGTAAGCCCTGAGTTTTTTCCTTACTAGGGGCTTTTAAGTCCATTACAGGGACAGCTGTGGACGATGGCAGTCAGCGTTTGCATGAGTTGAATGGCGAGATCCGTCAGCC
>NW_023615874.1:0-40001 GCF_013339695.2 Rhipicephalus sanguineus | reverse complement strand
TCCCAATACCTCCGACCCCGGAGGCAGTGCAAAACCATACGAGATGCACAAAGCTAATCCGATCCCTGAGGCAGTGTAAAACCACGCGAGAAAGCTAATCCGATCCCGAAGGCAGTGCAAAACCACACGAGATGCACAAATCGAATTCGATCCTGGAGGCAGTGCAAAACCATGTGAGTGGCACAAAGCTCCCAATACCTCCGATCCCGGAGGCAGTGCAAAACCACGTTGGTTGCAGAAGAACTTTAGGGAACAAAAAAAAAGATGGCTTTTGCTTTGGAGTAGTCTTAGGCAAAGGCATATAGGACCGTGTGAAGTTTTTGTGAAGCACCCGTATGTGCCTTTCATACATGGGGGTTACATTAAAAATTTGATGAGATATGCACTAGGTGCACGCTTGCCCGGCTACATGTGTTCACTTGTAACCGGCGGTACTTGTTTGACGCCAAGAACGACCTCCTTGGAGATGAGGATGGGGATGCATGTGGAACTTCAATAGCATCTCAAAAGAAAACTTAAGTAGAAAACACTAAATTAGATGTGATTACATTGTCACTCGCATGATAATTGTCATAAGGTTGCCGTCGTGCCTGCCGGAACACAGTGCCCCCTCTTGTGCCGATGGCGGTGTCGCAAAACAAAAAGCACACGACGGTCGCCGGCATGCACGACCACAGACACGTTGCTAGCTCCACATCGCATTTCATCCTTCGAACAAACCTTTAGTTCTAGGCTGGGTTTCAGAAAAGTGGCTCACCTAGTTATATCGGCATAATTTTGTTGTGTCAGGCACATACCAAGTTTCGCGAAGTTTTCGTCGGCGACGGTAATCGAGTAATTTAATGTTTCAATGAATAGAAGACAGGCACCACTACTGTGCACGCACACAATGTGTGATATTGTTACCTGTTTCCTTAACTATATGGTGTGGTTACTTGCTGTGTCAGTCGAATTGCACTGTTTTCTTTCTGAGGTATATAGCGCGTATGGTCATATACGCCTTCACGAGACCCCATCTATTCCTATGGGCCGTAGATGCTAAACTGCACATCGCCCAATTCCGCCATATTGGAAAGTTTTGTAATGGCGACAGTTTAAACCAATCATACAGAAACGTCGTAAAACCCCTTTGGCGCAATCAGAGCTGCCAAGACAGCGCATTAGACAACATGGCAGCATTCTACTATGTTCCCAATCGAGTTCCCCATAAGGCGTTAGCTTACTCACGGGTGGACGAACAGACGGGCACACAAACGCGCGGTTTTTCCAGAAAGGTGTAGTCCTAGATTACTCACAATATAGTGCACCATCATGCTCCACCAGATCGGCTGGACAGCGCGGGAGGCAGCCAAGACAGGCCGAGAAGGAAAGCAACTTCCTCCTTTCCGCCGTCTCAAAACGAATGAGCGTTGCTTTAGCCTAAGCCTCGCTCATAGCATCCATCGATATTCAAAATTGCTCTGTGATGCTCACCTGGCTCTCACACCACGTTCCCCGCTCGAACCGTGAGAAATCTGGGTAGGATAGAGAGGAGAGAGGACGCGCGTGGCCTTTTCCTTCGCGTTTCTAGTCCGCGGGATGGCGACCTTTGGCCATGCTCCGCGTCCAATCACCGACGCTCTTGTGGGTGTCGCATTACTTTCTCTGACTGCGTTCTCCCCGTGCGAATGGAACGGCCTGAGCAATGCTAGGAGATTGGCTCTGACGCGCTGCCGAAGCCAGTCTCGGAAGCCACCAGTAGTGCGTCATGACACTAACGAACACCGAATGCGAGCGTTTCGGTAATCTCAGCGCGGTGGAGGATTTCGCTTCATTATTGTAGAAAACTATCGCCAGTGATATGCAGCGCCCACGGCGATCCGATTCGGTGACGACGTAGTCACGTGATTCGCCTGTCGCGTCCAGTCATATGTTAACTTCAGCTACCACAAGGTTAAAGTCAAGATAATGGGCGTTTGTCGTCGGGATGGAGATGCGCCACTAGACGTCAACGTGGGTGCATCCAGGTTCTACGGTGCTATAGCTACCAAACACCAATAGATATTGTGCAAGCTCTCATACATTAATATACAATAAACAGTCAACTACTCCTTTGAAGACACGGTTCACGTTCGTGTTATACCGATTCCTCTATGACGGAGGAATAAGCCATGCCTTTTTTATTTACTTAATTCAATTCGGTATTCGATTCTAAAGATATTGTTCGGTATTCGTACACTCCCAATATTTAGCGAAACTGAATTACAAAAAACGCGGAACGACAGTGACAGATGTTATTTGCTTTATATATGCTGCTTTGGACAGCCTTGAATGATGGTTTTGAGCCAGAGGCTCAACGGCTTCTTTACTGTTCGCTCACCTGCCCCCTCCCTACAGTACGTCCTCAGGTTGGCGATGGCTGCAGCACTTCCGCAGATTATAGAGAAATCTAAATCATGGCGCACTGTTCGCTTTGCTTGCAGTCTTAAACCTCTCTCACAGCTGCAACATAGACAAAAGAGAATGTACGTCAATTTATCTCTTCTCCTTGTAGTTTGTGCTTAGAAGTGCTCTCTCACGTACTCTGTTGCACATATGCTCAATGTAAGACGTGCAAGTGCCTCACAGTTTCTCGTCTAAGAGGGCCAAAATAGTCCACGTACTTTTGCGGGGCTGTAATAACGTGCCAACACTTTCGTGGGGCACGCGCCAAAGATATGCAGAACATTTTTTTATGTGCACTTCGCATGTGGTTAGCTGGAGTAACAACTGGCACTTCAGATGTGAGCATGCGAAATACTCCATGCAACCAAGTAGCGCATGTTCTATGCACGTACTGCATCTCTGTATAGTGCGTCAAGGCTGATGAGTTGTCATTGGCCCTGCCTCCTCCTTGCCGCAATAATGGCGCTGGTACAAGTTTTTATACCCCTAAATAACAGCCAGATTACCGCCTCCTTCACAACGTTAAATAGTTTTCAGGACGAAATACAGTCTGCAGGCAATGACGTAGGCATAAATGTTTCCATGGGATTCCACGCCCTTGATCCGACATGGGGTGCGGGCAGGTAAAAGTGATCGAGTGTGATTTCGTGCTCTGTATCCGATGGTAGAAAAAATTTCGCGGGGAGGGGCACAGGCCCATTGTGCCTCGCCCCCCTTCCCCTGGCTATGCCACTGCTGGCAGGCTAAGCTAAGTCGCTTTGCTTGAGAATATTGTCAGTGAGAAAACACGCCAGGATGCAGCGAGTATGTGCTCTGCGATCTTATTCCCTCAATATTGTCGAAGTCTTTATTTTGCAATAAAATCACTCTAAATTTATTTTTGTAGACGTTCAGAAATTCTGCAGCGCAACCTTCAGCAAAGAGATCTTTTGGCTAGCTCTATTGTGCACTTTGAAATCTACATATCTGTCCTATAAATAAGCAGTAAAAGCCGCATCCTATAAGGAACCAAAACAGCAAGGTCGTCCCTGCTTTAACAAGAGAACCCATCACGATAACATGGAATGGCTTTTTGTGCACTTCATCGCCAAAAGTTCTAACATGAGACCAGTGGATCGTCTTCGGATATCGCATATAATGGAAGAATGATCGCGTTTAGCTCCTAAGAGCTATACTGACCGTAGTACGCCTACTGTTAGGGCTACCACTGTTGCACAGGCCGTACCTCCAGGCCCAGAGAAGATTGGACATCCCGCCCGTAGGCTTCAGTGTGCTGGCCACGGTGTAACGTTCACATCAGGTAAGGATGCTCGTGAAGCGCGATCGACTCGATGACCCGCCGCTCCGGTGAAGGCAATGACTATGTATTGTCTGCAGACGTAACTTCAAGGCAGAAAAAGCCTTGCTTTGCGTTGCTATAGCAACCGGCTACAGCAAATCCCAATTAAATGGTAGAGAGAGAAAAAACAATATTTTGGGTCCTTGTTGTGGTCAAGGGATGCGCGGGCCCGCGAGTCTAGCCCTACTGGAGCCCACTTCCTCAGGCGGTGACGAGACTTTGAGTCTCGGCGGCGTCTTCGGTCAGCCGGACTGCCCGCAGTTGCATCCCCGGGCACGCGCTGAGCCGCATAGCCTCCATTAGTTCGGGCATGGTTATCTGAAACCTAGGGTTACTACTGTGTTCAATGGTGTGTGTCGCTGCGCACATTCTCAGATAATCTGGTCGAGGTTGGCGTGAGCCGCCCCGCAAGCTTGGCCTCGTATTGGTAGAGGCGACTATACAGCGAGGGTGTGGGGAATGTGCGTGCCTGTAATAATCGCCATGTTGTCGACTGGTGCTTATTTAGTGACTTGACAGGGAGAGGTTACATCCATCTGGCCCTTTACGTTCATGCATGAGAATTTCACCATGCGTGACCATTCTGTCCTTCGCGTGGCCGCGCCAGGACTCGACGACCTTGTCTTCAGCCTGCTGGGCTACGGTTCGCCGGGCTGCTACAATGTCGGGGGACGCGCCGACGGACGATTTCCCAGGCAGCTTCGTAAGACACATGTCTGACTCGTTGGACCAGCTGTGGGACGCGTGGCTCTATCATTTCTGATTTCCCGCGAAGCTCCGGCTGGGAAAACACAGGAAGATGAAACCTTTTCAGTCTCGAAGAATCGTCGTACCGCCGATAGATATGCACTGCATGCCGTCAGCAGGCCGCTGTGCGCTTGCCATTGAAACATTATCTCTGGTCAATCGCGCCTTGCAAGCAAGCCCTAAAGTGTCCCCACCTAAAGAGCATCTACGTGGTGGCACTGACACAAAATCCGCACATATAAGATTGGTCTTAAATGTAAACATTTTGACAGAAATCTGTCTGGCTGGGTGGAGTATTTAGGAGGTTACTATGGATCCAGCCAAGTTTAAGAGAGCCCGACGTTTCGGGACCGATTCGGCACCTTCCTCTGGGGGTGACTGGTTTGGTCATGGAAGCTTCTCCCCGACGTGTTTCCACGCGGCTCCGGATTTCCCTTTCCCTCACGTTTCGGAGGCCGTGAACGTAAACCGAGGGCATTGTTCCTAGGGACCGGTTCACATTTGCTGGTGTGTTTTGAATGTGCCACGACTCGAGCAAGAGCCTCCT
Source organism: Rhipicephalus sanguineus (assembly GCF_013339695.2). Classification (NCBI taxonomy): domain Eukaryota; kingdom Metazoa; phylum Arthropoda; class Arachnida; order Ixodida; family Ixodidae; genus Rhipicephalus; species Rhipicephalus sanguineus. Next base: position 34,944 of record NW_023615874.1, on the reverse strand, counting down.
TCCCAGATTCCTTTCTGTTTCCAGAACAGAAGCGCCGTCGAAGTAGATATCATGCTCGTGCTTCTCACAGTGCTCTGCAAGAGCGCTGCGTTGCATTTCCAGCTTCCTGACGTCGTTCTTTTGTTGGCGCATTCTTTCTGGGAAGCACTTGCTCTCGCTTATGTAGCTAGCTGGGCATTCCGAACACGGCACCCTGTACACGACGCCTTGGTGTTGTTCCCTCGAGGGGGGGGGGGAGGTGATTCTTAAAAGGAAGAAGGAAATGAAAATGGAAATTGGGTGTGGAGTGCACGATAACTGTCTCTCAAGTGAGGACACCTCACCCGATACACTCACGGGGGATTGGGGATTAAAGGGACAGTGAGAGTGAAAATCGTATGGTAAAAGAAGAAAAAGAAAGGTATGAGTGGAAAAAACAGTGAGGGGGCAGGGGGGCAGACATCCGCTATGTAGCGGATGTCCGTCGAAAATTCGGAAATGAAAGAAAGTTGGCGCAGTTCTCTTTCCGAATATGAGGAACTGTTGTTCTTGAACGCATATGTCAGCGGCTTGTGGTCCGTTAAAATGTCGAAAGTGCGACCTTCGAGGAAGAAACGGAAATGCTTTACGGAGCAATAAATGGCCAGCATCTCTCTTCCAAAGGTGCTGTAGCGCACTTCCGCCTGTTTCAGCCGTTTCGAAAAGAAACCTATCGGTTTCCAGTCCTTGCCGTCGTATTGTTGCAACGCTGCTCCCACTGCCGTCGTTGAAGCGTCAACCATGAGCCGCGTTGGTGAGTCGGAAAGCGGGTGCATCAGAAGTGTTGCGGAGGCAAGCTGAGTTTTGGCGTCGTGGAAGGCTTTTTCGTGCTCCGCTGACCAGTGAAACTCGGATGTTTTCTTGGTGTCCCGGCGCAGCAAGTCAGTTAGCGGCTGTAGAATGTGTGCACAGGATGCGATGAAGCGCCTGTGGAAGTTGATCGGCCTGAGAAACTCGCGCAACTTGCGGAAAGAGGCAGGCGTGGGAAATTCCCTAACGGCTTGTACCCGTGATTCGAGCGGCAAGATGCCTTGCGGGGTGATTCGATGGCCTGGGAAATCTAATGCTTCAACACCAAATATGCACTTTTGGGGCTTCAAAACCAGACCGTGCTCGTCAAGACGCTTGAAGAGGAGCCGCTGGTGATTTTCGTGCTCTTCCGGCGTTTTGCTGGCGACCAAAATGTCGTCTAAGTTGACGAAGACAAAGAGCAGTCCCCGAGTGACCTCATTCAAGAAACGCTGGAATGTTTGTGCCGCGTTCTTCAGTCCGTATGGCATACGAACACATTCAAAGAGGCCGAACGGTGTTGTCACGGCCGTCCTTGGGATGTCGCTTGGTTCTACTGGAATCTGGTGATAAGCGGCCATCAGATCCAGCTTAGTGAAGATGGTCGTTCCCGCGAGGCGAGCGCTGAAATCATGGATGTGAGGGAGAGGATATTGGTCTGCCGTTGTCGCAGCATTGAGTGCCCGATAATCACCGCAAGGCCGCCAGTCACCAGGCTCTTGTTTTGACACCATGTGCAGCGCAGAAGACCAGTTGCTGGAAGAAGGTCGAATAATGCCGAGCTGGAGCATGTGGTCAAACTCACGACGGGCGATTTCGTGTCTTTGTCCAGCGAGCCTTCTAGGTCTAGCGGTGACGGGCGGTCCGGTGGCGACAATGTGATGCATCACCTTGTGCTTGATTGGCAGTTCGGTGTTCCGAGGTTTGGTGATTTCAGGGAATTCTGCCAGAATCTCTTGAATGTTTGACTCTGGGTGGAAAGTGCAAATGCCGCATGAGGACAGGTCAGACTTCAGTCCGACAACAGCGAGCGAAGTGACGTTGTCCTTGAGACGACGATCACGAACGCTAACGTCAAGATTGAAGTGGCTCAGAAAGTCCGCTCCCAGGATAGCCATTCTGACGTCAGCCACAACGAAGAGCCATCGATATGTGCGCCTGAGCCCGATGTCCATCGTCATTGACTGCACTCCATATGATGCAATAGCAGTATTATTGACTGCAATTAGGCTGGAAATGGACTTGCCGCGTCGGCGATGTTGAGCTGTTGCTGGTAGGATAGATAGCTCAGCTCCGGTATCGACAAGGAGGCGTGTGCCGGTGATGCGATCGACAACGAAGAAGAGGTGGCTTCAGCGCTGGCCTGTGTCGCATTCCGCCGTTAGCGACTGGCCGGTGCGTTTCCCATCCACGAGCATGGTTGGGTGCAGCGAGTGGCTTGCTCTCTGAAACGGCGGCGGTACCAGCAGACGCTCTGCTCTGCCTCGCTTGAGTGGCCGCGGTGCTGCGGGCTTCGAGCACGGGACGACGAACAATGCCGTGGAGGACGGTGTTCGTTGGAGAGGGCGAGGTTTTCCACTGCTGCAGCCAGTAGGTCGACTCTGTCCTCTAAGCGACCTAACCGGCTTGCATGTTCGGACATTACCGCTGCAGCAATAGGCATATTTGATGGCTCGGTGCAGTCGGTGATGCGGTCGGCGAGTTGAGCCAGGCGCTCGAGAGCCACGTCGTCCGAGCCAGCGAGTATCATCCGTGTTGACTGTGGCAGTCTCTGCAAAAACAACTCGCGAAGCAATGGCTGTTGACGCTCCTCTGACGCTTGTTGGCCCTGCAGCCGACGCATTCGGTGGAGAAGTTGCGAGGGACGCTTGTCACCGAGCTCTTCATGAGACAGGAGTTGTTGCAGCCTGCTCTGTTCGGACACCTCAAGACGTTTCAGGACGGTGCTTTTTAGTTCGTCGTAGGCCTTCTCCGATGGAGGGGAGGCAAGCACATCGTCTATGGCGTCAGCGATGTCAGGTGGCAGTGCTGCAACGACGTGGAGGTATTTCGACGCCTGCGATGTGATGCGTCGAATCTGGAAGCGGGCCTCGACTTGGCTGAACCACACCCTGGGATTTTTGGGCCAGAAATGAGGAAGCTTTAACTCCGAGGCGTTGGTTGTGGATGAGCTTGAAGTGCCTTCCTCGTCTGACATGGCTGCTGTTTTTCCACTTTGTAGCGTACTCGCCCCAAGGAGGAGCGAAAAGCAAACACCTACACTCCTTAAAGTCTGGGCAAGAACTAGTTTATTTTCCAAGAAACAGAGGCTTCGAAAACGTCAACACAAAGGGGGCGTGACTGCTTATCTCCCGCGGCACGCCGGTGATAACGTGAGGCATGTTGGCCGCGTATGCGCCGTGCGCCGCTGCATACAATCGCTGCATACGAATTGGTATGCGCACACAAATAAAAATTACCACGGTCACCGGCATCAACGCCCGCTACAACCACCTCGCCTGATAACCCAATCATCGGGGCCCGGAGGCTTGGCTCCACAAACGTAGCGACGCTCACATTTCAACACAGCTATATACCAAGGCTCGTCTTCTTCCTCAACGAAGCCACTCTCATGCAAAAGTATATGAAAACAAACGCAGTTTGTGCCACGTGCGGAAAGCCTGGACACCGCACGGACGTGTGCCCCGCGCCTGTGCCGGAGACTGAACGGTGTGCGCTCTGCGGCAAAACTGGACTGGACGCATCGCAACCACACGAGTGCCACCCAAGCTGTGTGCTGTGTGGCGGGCCGCACGCTGCCGGCTCTCGCGACTGCCCCCGCAGATGTCGTCAACCAGCCTCCGCGAAGCCCCCAGGCCAGCAGGCCGGCCAAACACGCGACCGCAGCAGGACACCGTCTCGTGATGACAAGGGACAGGAAGAAAACAACGCGGCCGGCAACGACACCCGCGCAAGATATACTTCCCGGTAGATATACCGCAAGACATACTTTCCGGGAAGCGGGCGGCATCCCGATCCAGATCACGGTCACGGTCCAGGGGACCTCAGCCAGCCCAGCAGCACAACCAGCAGGGCCAGACGTCAACAGCGGCTCCTCCGGCCCTCAAGTCAACATGTGCTCAGGTGAGCTGGGCATCAAAGGTCGCCTCCAAGGGCACACAAAATAGCTCTCAAAATACAGAATCCCCGATAATCGAACAGCTTTTAAGAACTATTGAGAAACAAAATCGAACGCTGGCCCAATTGCAGCAGCTAGTTGCGCAACAGAAGCATGAAATTGCCTGTCTTCGACAAGAATCTATACAAAGAAATCAATGCACCTGGGCGTCTGTAACTTCCGTAGACTGCGAGATATCCCCGGCAGCTTCCGGGACGACAGGATCGGACGTTTGTTCCGCCCAACGCAGCAGCTCGACTTCGCAGAAACAGGCCTCAATAGCCGACATGGTGGACAAGGCTCTGGAGCAGAAATTCAGCGCTTTTTCAGCCACCATAACTGAGACGATAGAGCAATCCATCTTCAGTCACGTCAGCGCCCTCGAAGCCAGAAATATGCAGCGATTTAACGAACTTACAGCACCGTACATCACTCAGATGGAATCAATCATAGCAAAATACAATCGTCAGATAAGTCAACTCAACGAAGGCAGGCATACCAAGGGCGTCAAGCAGCTGTCAGGGCGACGCGACATGCCAGCTACAGCCCTACACACCAATCTAGACAGCGACGACGCCTCCACCACGCAACATGATGGCAGCCGCGGTGCACACTTTACAGTAATACAGTGGAACTGTCGCAGTTTTCGGCGTAAAGCAGCGTCGCTGCATCAATATATCAAAACCTTAGAATCCACACCAGAAGTAATAGCTTTACAAGACGTCGGGCAACACGCAGCCAAACTATCCACTTACACGGCTTACGCTAGTGCTGATGGCATATCGGCAGTTACGTTCGTAAATAACCAATATGCTGCTCTCCAGCACGACCTCGACCTCAGGGATGCTAGCGTACAATATGTATTCGTTCCATTTTTGCCGCGCAAGAAATCCCATCATTCAATATGCGTTCTAAACATATACAGTCGTCCAGCGGACCGGCACCATACGTTTACTGAGGTCATCCGCAAGGCTAAAGCCATGGCAGTACGGGCTCCCCCTGCCAGTGGTGGCCGACTTTAACGCCAAACATGCAGATTGGGGTTACGCCATCGAGGACGCCAAAGGGCGCAAGCTACATAACCTAATGACCATAGAAGGGCTCACGGTGCTCACGGACGCGGACTATCCCACTCGGATTGGCAACAGCGTATCGCGAGACACATGTCCAGACCTTACCATGACTCTCAATGCACCGCATCCAAAATGGCTAAACTCCCCAGAAGCGCTGGGCAGCGACCATTATAAATCAGTCTAACTGGTGGATTGGCAAGCCTTTCGCAAGACAGAAAACTTTCCGTTTCACCAGCCGCCCAATTCTTATGATGAACGGGCGCGAACACTTATGCAGCTCAAGCTGGAAGTGACCAAATCAATCAAAACCGACCGGGACACCCCAGCAGTAGATCAGCACCTGTTGCATCTCTGGTACGCAAGACGGCAACTGACCAGACGATGGAAGCGCCAGAGGCTTAACCGCAAGCTCAGACTTCGCATCACGCAGCTCACGGCACAAGCAGAAGAATATGCTACCAAACTTGCGAAAGAAAATTGGTTCGCCAAGTGTGACGCACTTACTGTCACATTACACACTAAATCAGCCTGACATTTACTCAGGTATCTCATAGACCCGAACCAATCGCGTGGAGCCGCCCGTCGAAACCTTCAGCGGGCAATCCATTCTTATGCAGGAGACACTGCTCAACTCTTTCGACCTTCTTTTCGTGTGAACTCAACGCTCCAGTGCCTCACCAGACATGCCAAACGCTTACTAAAAGTGAGCGTCTTGAACCCGTTGCGGATATTCCTCAGTACCAACATCTTCAGGAGCGCAGCGACGTTGGAAAATCTGCTTCTCGGCAACCGCCCCGGCGCGCGGGGTCTCGCCACGCTAGAGGCTAGCCCTATCCCCGGCAGCACCCAAACCCAACAGCCATGGATGTGCAAACGGAAGGCGAAGGCAGCTACCCAGCAACGTGCAAACTCAGCGAATGGACTCCAATAATCCGTGCGTACAAAGGTCGACAGCCAAGCCCAGAAACGCAGGTTGTACCCTCCCAATCTGTCCCGGTTTCCGCTAAGCCTACCGCGTCTGCTGTCGGAGCTCCGGCCAACGCTGTCCCTGCGTCTTTCAAGCCTTCCTACCGCGCTCAACAACAACATTTGCGCGCGGCACATACTGTCGCGCTGCGAGGTAAACAACTTCCTTTACTTCCTCCTGGCACCATAAGAGTCGTTTTCCGACCAAGAGGAGGACTCGCCTTGAACGGAGCCATGGCGCAGCCACTCATGCGCGCTCTGCAAGTAACCGCTGCTGGAAGGGATCTTGGAGAGCTTCACCTCCGAATACATCCTACGAATAACACCTTCACGGTCGCTACCGCTCACGAGACAACCGCCCTACATCTCGTCCAGCTCAAGCAATTGGTTCTCCAAACGACCACCTACCCAGTCGCCGCCTACATCGCACCGCCGCCCTCTGCTGTGCGCGGCGTCATCTCGCGAGCCTACTGGGAGGAAACTTCGGAGCAGATGCTCCAGGACCTCCAGACCCGCAACCCAGATGCTGATATCATCGCAGCCCGCAGAATGGGTAGGACCCTCTCCGTATTGATCACGTTTGCGCACGGACCAGTACCTCACATCATTTGCTACATGAGTGTAGTGCACAGGTGCACCCAGTACAAGGGAAGCCTAGACGCGTGCACGAACTGTCGCAGGCCGGGCCACAGATACGATGTGTGCCCCCACCCCAAAAGTGGCCTCTGCTCACGTTGCGGAGACAAGCATGAAAGGCAAGATGTTCCCTCCTGTATCCCAAGCTGCATTCTCTGTGGGGGCCAGCACCTCACGGGCACCGGATCGTGCAAGGCGAGAAATCCCACCGCCAAACGACATAGCCCACCGCTTCAGAAGACAAAGTTCTTTACCAAGGAGGACTTTCCCCCGCTCGGCAAGTCCAACCCATATACGTCTGCATGGTCCTCCGGGGCCACCAGGCCGAACGGCACCACATCCCAAGACTCGGAAGTGAAGGCTCTGCGGGAAGAGGTAAAACAGCTCAGGGCAGCCCTCTCTTCCTCCAGCCCAACTCTCCCTCAAATTTCACCACCCCCATCTTTACCAACCCTATCCGACCAGCCTCCTCAGAAAAAAAGGAGGCCTGATGAGAGCCCAGCCCAACCCATAGATTTTGAAGCGAAATTTCAGGATCTCGCCAAAAACTTAGAAGCGAGGTTCACAGAGCGCATCACGGCGCAAGTCACCGCACAATGTCAAATTATGATCGAAGCTACTATTACCGTATTATGGATAATGTCCTCTCCAGCATCATGACTAAGGTGGAAGACCGTTTAGCTCATCTTACTTCTGGACTCTCCACAGGCTCTCTTCCCACAGCCCCACCTTCTCAACCCCTCCTTCGCCCCTCCACCTTACAACATGGCTCCTCCGACGGGCCCTAATTCGTTACAAATTATCCAATGGAACTGCAGGGGAGTTATGTTTTTTCCTTGTTCGTTTTCTCCTTGATGTGGATTGAAGTCCCGTCAAGGGGATGATCGACGTCGATGAAGCAGGAGGCAGGTTGGAGGTAATAAAAACTTGAAGGTATATTGTAGCGAAATATTTACAGTCATATGTACATCTTGCCGAAGCACACTGATGATAACATAGACATCAACAGTATCTTACTCTTCTACTTAACTTTTCTTAAGTTAGAGCCTAGAACACTGTTACTACATACGAAGAACCGCGTCTCACTGTTCGACCACCGAGTGGTTACGGCCCAGACGTACGGAGTGTTACTGATCTATCAGTTAAGTGATTACAGCCTAGACTGAAGGGAAACGAATTCCGTCCAGTCTTAAGTACCTTGCGGTAAACAAAGAAAAGGGGAGGTGGCCACTGGTGGTCCGCCTGGACATTCCCTTATCCAATCCGTTTATCCTCAGATTAAGCCACTCCCGACTGGGCTGTCCTTAATCTCGACAGCAGCGTCCTTACAGTGCAGACAGGTGTTTTTTTGGCACTCTTTCCCATCATGGCTGTCGCTCTCCTTATCCCACGCTCTCAAGGATTCTCACGGTCGAAACACCTGTATCTTAGCCCTGGTGCATTCACGCCATTTTCCCATACTCATCGAGTTGAACTCGCGGCGCCAGTCGTTAAACCGTTCCGGGAAAGAAAAGGCGTCTGCGTGACCCTGCCTCCCACGCATTCGACCTTGCATTGTTGCGAAAGCACATGTCGGTCGTTGTTGGGGTCACGCATACTGTCGCCTCGAGCGACGGCATAGAGCAGGGGATTTTCCCACACATTCGGGCCGCCGACCTCTGAGAACGGTCGCTTGACCGCAACCCATGCTGGCCATCGGGGTATCGAGCTGCTCCCTACGGTTTGCCTTCCGTTGATAATTGCACAGTCAAAGACCACGCAGAGAGGGAGCCGAGAAAGAAGCTTTGTACGACGTACAGTGCCGCGCCGTCCCGTCTGCAGGATCGACTTATGAGCGGCGAAGCCTAACAAGGGGCTTTCGGTGAAAGCACGACCCCCTGCAGCAAATTATTGCCAATTCTTCGTTACCACCAGACATTATCGCTATTCAGGATGCTAATGTTTGCAAGCAACTGCCAGGGTACGGTGTTATTCCATCAGACTCAACGGATGTTCCTCGCGTGATAACATATGTCCGTAACTCTTTGCCTTTCGTGCAGCATGATATCACTTCCCCTATCGCTCACACCTTCATTGAAATTTTACCCCCGAACCCTGCACGATCCCCCCTGTTCATTCTTAACTGCTATCTTCTTCCACGACAGTCGATTCAGTTGCTCCCTTCTATCCTCAAATCCGCCGTTCGATTGGCCGCATCAAACCCCCTACTCATCATCGGCGACTTTAATTGCGCTCACGTGGACTAGGGCTATCGGCGCACCAACCACAGGGGCACAGTCCTATACAATGAAGCGCTCATGCTCCAACTGACCATTTTTAATGATTTTAGCCTGCCTACTCGTATTGGCAATAGTGTCACTGCCGACACTAGTCCAGACTTCACGCTTGGAAGAAATATCGCCGATCTGCAGTGGGAAAGAACGCAAACCACACTGGGTAGTGACCACCACCTAATTCGCATAGCAGTGAATTATCAACGACCTCGGCGCAAATTTAACGTTAGGCGCGTTAAGTGTGACCAGCTCCGCAAATTCAGGCAAGCGCGGCCAACACAGGCCCCCTTCGACTTTGACTCCTGGGTTAGGCAGTTGCAGGAGGACATCCGCCAGCATACCCAAACGCTAGATACAACCCCGAAAATCCCCGTTATCGACAGTAAGCTCGCCCATCTCCTGGAAGCTCATGATAACATTGCGCAACGGTGGAAAACTCAAAAGCACAACAGGAAACTGAAACTAAAACTCGCGCAGCTTCAAACCCAAATAGAACAGCACAGCACCACCCTTTGCAAAGCTAACTGGGCTCAGATTTGTGAGGACCTCCGTGGCAATCTCTCTACAACCCGCGCTTGGCACCTGTTGCGCCACATGCTAGACCCCACGCAATCTAAAAACCAGACGCGCCTTAGCCTTCGCCGCCTCACTCATAACCATCGGCAGGACACCGATGCCTTCCTTACGCAGGTAAAATGCATCTATACTACACCTGGTCTTCCTAGCAAACACCCCGAGTACACAGGTTCACCCCAACCCCAGCTTGATGCCCTTATTACAGAATCAGAATTTCGCGCAGCCCTACTGAAATTACGCAATACAACACCCGGTGAAGGCCAAATTACCAATGCTGCCATCCGCAATCTTGATGATGCTTCCATATCTGATCTAGTGAACTACTTTAACGAATGTTGGGAAGCTGGTACCCTCCCTGCCTCCTGGAAGCACGCCAAAATAATATTTATCCCCAAACCTCACAAACCCATCACCATCGATAATATTCGCCCCATTTCATTGACATCCTGTCTTGCCAAGGTCTTCGAGCACATAATTCTTGCTCGCCTGACGACGTACATGGAAGACAATCACCTTTTCCCCCACAGTATGATTGGATTTCGTGCGCATCTTTCTGCGCAGGATGCCCTGCTCCAAATTACGCACGACGTGCTGGACGATACCATGCCCCACCTCACTAAAGATATCCTGGCGGTAGACCTCACTAAGGCATTTGACAGAATTCGACACGATGCCATCTTAAGGCAACTGCAGGCACTGCAGGTAGGCCCCAAAACTTATAACTACGTTCGTGCCTTTCTCTCTGGGCGCACTGCCTCCTTGCACATTGACAACTTGAGCACGACCCCTTATACGCTCGGCGAGGTCGGAACTCCTCAAGGCGCGGTCCTCTCCCCCTTTCTCTTTAATATTGCTCTTATCCCCTTAGCCCACAAACTTGATCTCATCCCACTCCTAAAGCATACTCTGTACGCCGATGATATTACCACATGGACTACTCATGGCTCTGACGGGGAAATAGAGGAAACTCTTCAATTAGCAGCCGACACCATCTCAGCTCACGCGTCATCTATTGGGCTCGAATGCTCCCCGTCTGAATCCGCGCTCCTTCTCATGAGACCTAAATCAGCCGCTAACTCACCCATCGAAATCACTTTAGAAGGAACCGCTATCCCCCTCACTCCCACACTGCGCATCCTTGGCCTCTACTTGCAGGATTCCGGACGAAATGACCACACCCTAAAAACACTCAAGGCTTCCACGCAATCCGTGTTGCAGCTTTTACGCCGCGTATCCTCCATGCACAGGGGTTTAGACGAAGCGGACAACATGAAAGTTGTACATGCTTTCACGCTTAGCCGAATTTTATACGCCACCCCATATCTTGAACTGAACCGCACAGAAACTGAACGTGTGAACGCCATGATCCGCCTCGCAACTAAGTAAGCCCTGAACCTCCCTCCCAGCATAAGCACAGCCAAACTCCTTGAACTGGGCATGCATAATACCCTTTTTGAGCTAGTTGAGGCACATCTTCAAGCGCAGTATTTAAGACCTTCCGCGAGCGCCACTGGCCGCCATATTCTCGCTTCCATTCGCATAAACATACCCGCTAATCAGCCAACCTTTATACCCATTCCTCGACACATTCATGCCTCTCTAGTAGTTAAACCCCTGCCCCGCAATGTGCATCCTCAGCATCACATCGCTCGCCGCGTAGCTCGCGCAAATGCCCTTCACCAGAGTTATGGACCAGCTCAGGATGCCATTTGGGTAGACGCTGCTTGTACAGCACAAGAAGCTGTAGCAGTTGCCTACAACCCTACTCTGCCTCCTCCTCTGATTCACCGCCTTCCTTCAGGCTCTACAGCTGAGGAGGCAGAGGAGGCTGCCATCGCCCTAGCGCTTGCCCAATCAGACGCACAGTACATCTTCACTGACTCAAAAACTGCTCTTTACTACTACACCAGGGGCCGGATACACCCGCCTGCCTGGCAGTTGCTGAACACCCCCACGCAAAATTTGCCGCGCATGGTAGAGCTCCAGTGGTTGCCGGCTCATTCAGGGAACCCCGGAAACGAGGCTGCCGATAAATTGGCCCGAGGATTAATATGCCGGGCTCAGGACAGCCTCGATTCGGGCTTCTCGAAGGAGCGGGCGCACACTTTTGCCGAGCTCACGCAAATACCCCGTTTGAACCGTCGGACATACCCTCCCTCAAATCACTCCCTTACCCACTCCCAACAAATCCTATGGAGACGTCTCCAGACCCGCATTTTTCCTTCCCCTCAACTGTTGTCCTACTACTGTGGTACTTCCCCTGAATGCTCCCTGTATGGCGAACCTGACGCCACCCTTTCCCATATTCTTTTCGGCTGCCCTGCTGATCCTCCCCCGCGGGGACAGCCTGCCATCTCCAGCTGGGAGGACTGGGAGGTCTTGCTCTCGTCTCGGGACCCGGCGTTGCAACTTGCTGCGGTGACTCGGGCTGCCGATGTCATCGCGGTGAGAGGCATGACCGTGTAGACGTGGCGTGGGGCCGCGCAGTGGTCGAGGGACTCGGGAGGTCCAAACACACTTGCAAATAAAGTTTTTCTCCCTCTCTCTCAACTCTTTCGGAATCTAGAGGACAAATACATCAATACCTCTGTGAGCGCTGACCACGTCCCCGATTACAGCGGACTCGCAAACTCGGAAATGGACCGAGACTTCACGGCTGCGGAAATTAGAGCGGCAATTGATATGATGCGTCGTGGAACGGCTCCAGGTCCAGATCAAATTACTACCACCCTTATGGCCAACTTAAGTGACGACATGCTCAATATTTTTACTGATCTGATTAATAAGTATTGGGTAGATGGTATCCTTCCTCAGGAATGGAAATCGGCCGAGATTACCTTTATTCCCAAACCCGGAAAGCCAATCAATATTGACAACCTTCGTCCCATTTCCTTGACCTCTTGTGCAGGCAAGGTAATGGAGAAGGCACTCCACATTAAGCTCACTGCATACATGGAAGCTGATGACCTCTTCCCGAATACAATGTTTGGCTTTCGATCGCATTTATCGGCACAAGATGTTCTATTTCAACTAAAGCACGACATAATTGATTGCCCCAGTGAAGCAACGCAACAGGAGCGTGCCATTCTGGCCATTGACTTTGATAGTATCCTTTGATATATACGGCACTCGGCTATCCTGAAAGCCTTTGATAATATCCAGCACTCGGCTATCCTGACCAACCTGGCTAGAATAGGCAGCGGTGAACGTACATACAATTACGTGCGCAACTTCCTGCACAACCGTCACCTGATCATACGAGTAGGCGACGCTAAATCAGCCCCCATTACAATGGGAGACCCTGGAACACCGCAAGGGGCAGTAATATCGCCACTGTTATTTAATATAGCATTACTGGATCTTCCTAGGGCACTCAACGAGATACTCGGAATCAAGCACGCAATATACGCTGATGATGTTACTATATGGACCAACACTGGCAGCGGGGGAGAAATGGAAGACGCGCTTCAACGGGCTGCGGATACTGTGGAACGCGTCGGTCGGACATGTGGACTTCGATGCTCCCCCACTAAATCAGAATTACTGGCATTTAGGCAACGTGGTAACCACATTCCTTTGAATGTACAACTTGCTCAATCCCCGGTCAAGGAAGTAGAAACCATCCGCGTCCTCGGAGCACACATTAAAATCAGGGCAACAGCAAGGCAGCAATTCAAAGACTCCCTACTACTTGTACCAATATCTCCCGAATGATATCTAGAATTGCCAATCGACACCGTGGCATGAAGGAAGCGGACATACTGCGTTTTGTACAGGCCTTTGTGATCAGTCATGTCACTTATAGCTCCCTGTACCTGCGCATCCTGAAAAAAGATGAACTCAACTTAGACGGCCTCCTACGAACGTCATATCGGAAAGCTCTTAATCTACCACCATGGGCCATGAATGACCGACTGCTTGCGATGGGCATCTATAATACAGCCTCAGAGCTCTTCGAAGCACATCGCACTAACCAAGTTATACGACTCGCTCGTACGAAAGCGGGTCGCGCCACGCTAGACGCCGTCGGCATCAATCCACCAGTTCAGGTCGCCCATAAACTGTCATTACCACCAGAATGGCAGAAGGAAGTTCGTATTAGCCCTTTGCCACGTAATATGCACCCCGTCCACCACGAAAACAGGCGAGCTGCCAGAGCCAAAATATACAACAAATATTCGGATTGTGAAGATGCCTTCTTTGTAGATGCCGCCGGACCCCTGCACAACCTACACCACGGCAGCCGTGGTAAACAAGGGACAGGTCGTGGACTGCGTCTCGGCTACCGGAATCGACATTACAGCCATGGAAGAAGCCGGTATAGCCTTAGCCATGCGTAATACAAAAGCCACCTTTGTCCTCACGGATTCCCAGGCGGCGTATCGTAATTTCGCAAGAGGTCAATTCGGTCGCTTAGCGCACTCAATACTGCAGCAGGCTGCGACCACTCGTCAAGAGGGTCAGTAGATACAGCTGTTATGGGTACCAGGGCACGCAGGAGTTCGAGGCAATGAGCTTGCTCACGCGTCCGCCCGCGAACTCTTACACCGGACCTCCGCTGCTTCCTCCACAATGCAACTTCTCGCTGACCAGGACGACCCCCAGCCCCTCCTTTCCTATACCAATATCCTGCAACACATTAGGCTGAGTAGACGCACTCTACCCCCGCCTGATCCTAAATTAGATAAGGCAACGCAGGTCGCGTGGAGACGGTTACAATCATTATCTTTTCCAAATCCTTATATATTGTCCAAAATAGATCCCTCGGCGTACAATCCGCAGTGTAAATTTTGTCCCCAGACGGCCACCTTATTTCACATGGTCTGGGAGTACCAAGAGAATCCTAATATAACGGCCAAACATAATCCTACATTAGTCGAGTGAAAGGCGACCCTGTCCAGCTCTGACCCAGGGCAGCAACAAGCACTGGTCGACCGAGCCCGGACGGCAGCAAGAGCCAATGGTCTTCCGGACTAGGAGGTCCAACCACTAGAGACTCCACTTGTTTGCCAATAAATGTTTTATTCTCTCTCTCTCACTGAACTTCCTGTGGGCAGCGAACGTCGTCTGCCTGTGTTACAAAGTGCTCCGTATTGACGTGAGCTGAGTGACAGTGTTTACCTCGAGATTTCTTTTTTTGGACAAAATGAATCGCCCTAGCCGTGTTGTGTACCACATATCTAGCAATTGGTGACTTGTAAAGCTGCGACATCGTGCAATGTTTGTGAAGCATCTGGCGAGCGGAATCCATTCAGCTCGTCGCTGCAATGAGCGTCGCGCTCTCTCTATCCGTTCAACGCCACGATCCACGTGTCTGCGGCTGTAACTTCACCGCTGAAAACATAACCACATTGCCCGAGTTTACGCTTATCGGTAGGGCTCCGTGTTTTCGGTTTTATCCGAAATGATCTGATAAACATTCGCCGTTAAAATTTTTGACAATTCGGATTTATCCGAAAACTCCAATTTCAAGGGCCAATATAATGTGGACCAACACCAACTCGCCCAACCGGTTCCGTTATTTATAGAAAGGGCAAGTTCTAAGCGCTCATTGCAACATCTTCTGGTTTCACCGAATGAAAGTTTACCGCGCGTAGCTTTATTAGGCGACGTAGCTGTATTGTGCTCCGACTCAGATTCCTACATGCAGAAGCTTCACAAGGATTTGCAACTCTCCGGCCCCGAATTCAAGGCGCTTCACTTCAAAGATGCGTGCCACCTACTCAACAACGCTCTGAAGGAATGGAATCAGGACGAGCTCGTTTAGCGTGGTTCAAGATTTTGTTGTGCACTTTCCTGCCCTCTTGAAGTCGTCGCGGGAGCTGCGCCGTAGTTTGGTCTTGTGTGCTTGGCCATGGGCATGTCCTTGAAGTCTATGAAAACCTTATGTTCGTCGAGGTGGTTCTATTTTTATGAAGCTCTAGAAGATATTTAGGACTACTGGCGGTTGCCACGTTGTCTTTCTTGGGAAACGACGATGCCAAGGGAACGAAGTGTGAGAAGCTCAAGAGTCTTATTTCATCGCCTGAAGCTGTACACTACTTGCTCGTTAAGATCAGGTTTCTGAAGACCAATTCGTGTGCCGTGCTCTCAGTCATTAAGGAACTTGAGGCAGAGAGTACTCTGGCACACCAAGTCTATGCCATACTGGAGTTCGTTTGCACGCACTCATCACTCAGTGGCGTGATCCATCCGAGGTCTTCGCATCAGATGTCACAAGTGTGTTCGACCTCCTTGACCAGAATGACCGCTTAACGACTGTCGCAGACATTCACGATACTACGCTGCTGTCGCCGAAACGTGGAGACAGACATCTGAGAAGAACCTGTGCGATCAGCTCCAGTACAGCAAAGACTCGTTTTGGTACGTGTCTTAAAATTGTGAATCCAAATGCGAAGCATGAGTTGCCCTGCGCGTTCCAAACCTATGCGACTATACAGTTAGCTCTTCTTGAAAGTGACGACATGAGCCAGCTCCTGGGTGTTTTTGCGAACTATCAGTGCTATGAAATATGTACCATTGATAAACCCCTGTCGTGTTGGAGACTTCACAATGTCGAGTGCCCAGTGCTTTCTCGCTGCGCGCTGCGTCTTCTGGCGCTTCCTTTTCTAGCGTTAACGTTCAAAGGTCACTTTAGGGCCGTCAATCGAAAGGAGCGTCCTTAGATCACTGACAGCAACCTCGCAAAGTATACTTGCATGTTTTACAATAAGCTTTAAGCTAAGGTTCTTATACGCACAAATACAGGTATTTGTGTTCAAGTGTTTCGCTTGTTCATATATGTTATAGTGCATTCAAACCTTCTAGAAAAAATAAAATGTGCTTCGTGTGTTTTAGTATTGAGATATGATCTAAAATTTTCGGGTCTTGAAAATAATGCAAAACTTCAAATTTCGGAGAATTGGGAATTTACGAGAAATAAACTCTGATAAACGCCGAACTTCCGCCAAAAATATAAGTGTGCGTTGCACTCGAGTGTGCGTTGTTCGCGACGCCTGCAATGCACAGAGTGGTGTGCGTTGCACTCGAGCGCTGTCGGCGTTTCGCTTGGTTCGCGACGCCTGCAATGTACAGAGTGGTGCGCCCAGCACTCGAGCGCTGTCGGCGTTTCGATTGGTTCGCGACGCCTGCAATGCACAGAGTAGTGTGCGTTGCACTCGAGCGCTGTCGGCGTTTCGCTTGGTTCGCGACGCCTGCAATGTACAGAGTGGTGCGCCCAGCACTCGAGCGCTGTCGGCGTTTCGATTGGTTCGCGACGCCTGCAATGCACAGAGTAGTGTGCGTTGCACTCGAGCGCTGTCGGCGTTTCGCTTGGTTCGCGACGCCTGCAATGTACAGAGTGGTGCGCCCAGCACTCGAGCGCTGTCGGCGTTTCGATTGGATCGCGACGCCTGCAATGCACAGAGTGGTGTGCGTTGCACTCGAGCGCTGTCGGCGTTTCGCTTGGTTCGCGACGCCTGCAATGTACAGAGTGGTGCGCCCAGCACTCGAGAGTGGTGCGCCCAGCACTCGAGCGCTGTCGGCGTTTCGATTCGTTCGCGACGCCTGCAATGCACAGAGTAGTGTGCGTTGCACTCGAGCGCTGTCGGCGTTTCGCTTGGTTCGCGACGCCTGCAATGTACAGAGTGGTGCGCCCAGCACTCGAGCGCTGTCGGCGTTTCGATTGGTTCGCGACGCCTGCAATGCACAGAGTAGTGTGCGTTGCACTCGAGCGCTGTCGGCGTTTCGCTTGGTTCGCGACGCCTGCAATGTACAGAGTGGTGCGCCCAGCACTCAAGCGCTGTCGGCGTTTCGATTGGTTCGCGACGCCTGCAATGCACAGAGTGGTGTGCGTTGCACTCGAGCGCTGTCGGTGTTTCGCTTGATTCGCGACGCCTGCAATGTACAGAGTGGTGCGCCAGCACTCGAGCGCTGTCGGCGTTTCGATTGGTTCGCGACGCCTGCAATGCACAGAGTAGTGTGCGTTGCACTGGAGCGCTGTAGGCGTTTCGCTTGGTTCGCGACGCCTGCAATGTACAGAGTGGTGCGCCCAGCACTCGAGCGCTGTCGGCGTTTCGATTGGTTCGCGACGCCTGCAATGCACAGAGTAGTGTGCGTTGCACTCGAGCGCTGTCGGCGTTTCGCTTGGTTCGCGACGCCTGCAATGTACAGAGTGGTGCGCCCAGCACTCGAGCGCTGTCGGCGTTTCGATTGGTTCGCGAACGCCTGCAATGCACAGAGTGGTGTGCGTTGCACTCGAGCGCTGTCGGCGTTTCGCTTGGTTCGCGACGCCTGCAATGTACAGAGTGGTGCGCCCAGCACTCTAGCGCTGTCGGCGTTTCGATTGGTTCGCGACGCCTGCAATGCACAGAGTAGTGTGCGTTGCACTCGAGCGCTGTCGGCGTTTCGCTTGGTTCGCGACGCCTGCAATGTACAGAGTGGTGCGCCCAGCACTGGAGCGCTGTCGGCGTTTCGATTGGTTCGCGACGCCTGCAATGCACAGAGTAGTGTGCGTTGCACTCGAGCGCTGTCGGCGTTTCGCTTGGTTCGCGACGCCTGCAATGTACAGAGTGGTGCGCCCAGCACTCGAGCGCTGTCGGCGTTTCGATTGGTTCGCGACGCCTGTAATGCACAGAGTAGTGTGCGTTGCACTCGAGCGCTGTCGGCGTTTCGATTGGTTCGCGACGCCTGCAATGCACAGAGTAGTGTGCCATGCACTCGAGCGCTGTCGGCGTTTCGCTTGGTTCGCGACGCCTGCAATGTACAGAGTGGTGCGCCCAGCACTCTAGCGCTGTCGGCGTTTCGATTGGTTCGCGACGCCTGCAATGCACAGATTGGTGTGCGTTGCACTCGAGCGCTGTCGGCGTTTCGCTTGGTTCGCGACGCCTGCAATGTACAGAGTGGTGCGCCCAGCACTCTAGCGCTGTCGGCGTTTCGATTGGTTCGCGACGCCTGCAATGCACAGAGTAGTGTGCGTTGCACTCGAGCGCTGTCGGCGTTTCGCTTGGTTCGCGACGCCTGCAATGTACAGAGTGGTGCGCCCAGCACTCGAGCGCTGTCGGCGTTTCGATTGGTTCGCGACGCCTGCAATGCACAGAGTAGTGTGCGTTGCACTCGAGCGCTGTCGGCGTTTCGCTTAGTTCGCGACGCCTGCAATGTACAGAGTGGTGCGCCCAGCACTCGAGCGCTGTCGGCGTTTCGATTGGTTCGCGACGCCCGTAATGCACAGAGTAGTGTGCGCAGCACTCGAGCACTGTCGGCGTTTCGATTGGTTCGCGACGCCTGCAATGCACAGAGCGGTTTGCGTAACACTCGAGCGCTACCGATTTCTGTGGCAACATGTAACGTATGCTACATTGCTACAACTGCATATAGCCAAAACTTCAAATACAGTTGGCGTTGCCCCAACATGAAGCTGCGCTCAGAATTCGCATTAGGCTGCATCGTAATCGTCAGTGAATTTTCGATGGCGAGAGAGAACATTCATTTGGAAGCAGCTAGCGACAGAGGAAGTGGACGTACCTGTTGTACTCGTAGGTACTTCTTGGTTACCCGTTGTGTTAACTGTAATTGGCTCAACTTCTTCCTGATTTGTTGTGTTTATTGCGGCACCACTGTAAAAATATGTACATAGGTATTGTTACACATGTGCTGGCGATATAAGCATCCATGCTCAATGAAATATTCATCGTAGGTACTAAAATAGCATCTAAGTATACTATACGTCTGTAAAAAAAGCTCTGTCGTAATTGTTCGCTTTTTACGGTGGGTCAGTGGGACCTATTGAATTATTTTTAATCCATTGGCTCCGGATTATTTCATTACGTTCTTCAAATGACCTAAGTCGGGGTACTCAGCCTGACAGCCTAACAAACGCAAATTTTGTTGCTCGAATATATGTGCATCTTAGCACAGTGCACACACACACGAACACTGTGCGCTGTGCTAAGATGAAGATTTACCGATTTGCCGAAATAGCCACCTTAATCGAATATATGTTCTTGAAGGAATACAACTTAGTGACTTAAACAGTCAAAAACCGGCGTTGGGCGGTCAATCTTCGAATCATGAAGCCCGAGGTTCTGTTACTCCATAAAAGTCTTTGCTATAATACACACCATTGCACGTTCATAACTTTTCTCCAGCTGGCTGAATTATTTTCCGTAATTCTACATTCATAATAATGAAAATATGCCGGGCTGCATCTGGCACTTGCCAACAATCGCTGCCTCCAAGCGTGTGCTCGTACTTGGCAGTTGACAGATGATCGAGGAAGTCTGGTCGACGAAGAAAATGTCCATAACAGCAGGCGATTACGTGCACGTGAAGTGTCGGTCAGAGTCCCAATCTTGTACCTCTCGTAATTTGTAACTATGCGCGCGCCAAGTATTGAATCGCATAAACTGAATGCCGGGGCAAAATACGGTACTTATTCCTTTTCTTGGTTGCGTTACATTGTTTCTCTATTGAACAGCCTTCTAGCATCGACAACTCGCAATGAAGGCCTGAGTGGTGACGCGACAGGCAGTGAAATGGTGTCACTTGTAGGCTCTGTTTGTGTTAGGAGAGTTTCCTCACGTCGTAGCTATGGTGTATACCTTTTTCTAATATTTCGAGCATCTGGGAATCTCAAATTTACCCGCTGTACAATGAACTAGTTAATTAGAGCACGTCTCTGAAAAGAGTGGCCCTTTTTAAAGCTTGCCATGACTTACAGTTGCGGTCCAGTTCAGCAGTAGAAAGTCTATTCCACTGATAATGCTAACGGGTAATGAAAACGCCTATGTTAGGCTTTCAAAACATTGATGCGCTTCATTATCGTACTGTGCTATTTATATGTCATTTATTTGAGATTGTATTTGTGGACGAGACACGAATATTTTATTTTGTTTCGCATTAAGCTTACGTGTGTTTCAGAAGCACTATGCTTACCTGTGTTTGAGAAGA
This sequence comes from Rhipicephalus sanguineus, assembly GCF_013339695.2. Taxonomy (NCBI): domain Eukaryota; kingdom Metazoa; phylum Arthropoda; class Arachnida; order Ixodida; family Ixodidae; genus Rhipicephalus; species Rhipicephalus sanguineus. The sequence goes on along the minus strand of NW_023615874.1, from coordinate 14,530 downwards.
GCAGAGTAGACAACGACGAAAGCGTAAAACATAAGGAAACATCCCTTAGCACGTCGATGTTCAGACCACCTTTTGTGGAGCCAGGCACAATAGCCGAGCCGAAGGAAATATGTGCGTGCCATTCGGAAGCAAAGGAGCCGCGTATTGCTGCGCTCTGTTCCACTCATTTACGAAGCCCCTGCATGCTAGTGGCCTGGCGGCGGCTGTGAGCACCAATGTAGCAGTTTCGCTACTATGGAGATCTTAGGGCGGCGCACTTGCTGGGAGGCACCCGTTGCCCAAATCGACTTAGCAACTAAACATAGGTTTTTGTAAAGAAAAAAACATAACTCCGAGTGTGAGGAAAACGATCGAATGCTAGTGTTTGCCCAGTTTATACCGTAATTTCGCCCTCATCACATTGTTGACTTACTTGACGGAAGCACCCACGCTCTGTATCTTATCGATTCGGCGCAGGTCAGTCGCTTAAGTGCCAATGCTGATGAAAAGTTTGCATGACACCGTCCAGTTTCAGTTTTCCAGCAATGCCACTTCTCATGGATATCTCTCTCTCTGTACCTAAAAATTGGAATCGAAAGCGAGTTTTTGTGACGCTCATTGTTTCTGAGTCCGGCCCGTAGGCAGGGGGGAAGGGGGGCTAGGACCCCCCGCCTCACCCCCCGAAATTTTGACTGAATGGGCAATACTGCCAGGGAAAGTATAAGGGATGTTATTTGTAGTAATTAGGACATAAATATGAAGAAAGTAAAGTGGACGAAAAGATAACTTGCCGCCGGCAGGGACCGAACCTGCGACCTTCGAATAGCGCGTTCCCGATGCTCTACCACTGAGCTACGGCGGCGGTCATCCCCCCGTCCACGTTATGGGGTATATATGTGCATTTTAAACCTAGGAGTGTTAGTCAGCGCCGATCGCAGCCATGGCGGCGAGTGTGGAACACTCTTTTTCCGCCTGTTGGCGTCACGTGACACGTGATCTTTTTACGAGCTGGCAGCTGACCAATAATCCCACGCATACTACCTGAAGGCATCAAGTCTGCCAGAAGGAGGCCCTCGCTATGAATGAAGGAAAGAAGATAACTTTTAAGGGCTTGTTTTCCTTTGTTAGACACATATTAATGAGAACTAAGAGATAATATGCTAAGGAAACTATAGGGGATGTTATTTATAGTAATTAGGATATAAATGTGAAGAAAATAAAGTGGACGAAAAGATAACTTGTCGTCGGCAGGGACCGAACCTGCGACCTTCGAATAGCGCGTCCGATGCTCTACCACTGAGCTACGGCGGGCAGCAAGTTATCTTTTCGTCCACTTTACTTTCTTCACATTTATATCCTAATTACTACAAATAACATCCCCTATACTTTCCTTGGCAGTACCGTCTGTTATTTCTCATTAATAGTGTGTCTCAAAGGAAAACGAGCCCTTAAAAGTTACCTTCTTTCCTTGATTGGTTGGGTGTTTTACCGAAAATAAATAATGAAAACAGGTGTTTTCTAAAATAGTCAATGCCTTCAGCAAGTGAGCCCCCCCCCCCCCCGGGCCTGTTCTGAGTACTTGGATTTAGAAAGAGGGTCGAACTATTTCCTGCTTCTGCCAATAGGGGCTCTCTAGATTCTTCAAATCTATATTACCCCATATTTCTTCAGGATCTCTTGTATCTGTGTTTTGGCGTTTGGAAAGAGTACTTTTTTTTTACCTCAAGGCCCTTCAGGTAAGCCGCAAGAGTGTATCATTGAACCCAAATAACGTGGTCAATGTGTTCTTCTTCAGCGGCAATGCAAATCATTGCCCAAAGTTACAGCCCTGGCAGCTGATTCAGACTCGATGTTCGCGCAAGCGCAGTCGATCTCTTCTTCCAGATCATCTATATTCCTCGGCTCTGGCGGATAGATTCGCTGCTTAACCAAGCCCTAAAGCGCAGACCTTGGAACTCAAGCACAGCCTTAGAGCACAAAGCACCCACTAACCCGGAGATCTCGTCGGCCAAACCAAAGCTCCTCCGCCAGCGATCCGTCTCGCTGGAAAGATTGTTCCGATCATCTTCTATCATGAGGATTCGAGCCGGCGGGCTCGAATCAGGGTCCTGCACTCAGCCGAGTTGTATGTTGTGAACAAATTTATCTGCAAGCACGCCGAAGAATGATCAAAGCCACTTCATCCCTGTGAGATTGTTCTCATAGAAGTGTGGCCCAGGGTTATTGTGGCCAAGAATGCCACACCATACACAAAGTATCTTGGTGACTGTGCCGGCAAAACCAATAGTGGTTCTCCTCAGATAAATATTGGATATTGTGGACGCGTACTGATGTTTTCTCTCTTGACAAATTTTACTTTATAACACCCAAGAAGTTTTTCGAATAAAATGCTTTTCCTATGCCATATTTATTGACAATGCAAATACAAAATACGATGCTCCTTCGAAATAATCAGGATTGATATGCTGGAGCAGGAAAGCGTGTTAGGGAATAAACTCATACATATCGAGCGCGTTCCACAGAAAAGATGCACTACTATGGTCAGGGGCGTAGCCAGGTGGGGGGGGGGGGGGGTGGTTTGGGGGTTCAAACTCTCCCCGAAATTTTTCGGTTTTGCTCGCGTATATATACACGCGCGCATACAAACGCACGCACGAACATACATAACGTATGGTTAAACCCCCCCCCCCCCCGAAAAAAATTTCTGGCTATGCCCCTGACTATGGTCTATTTCGCCGTTTACGGTCGTTTCCGTATGGAATGGCTTTCGAAGTCGACGGCACGTCAGTTTTAAAGTAGGTCCCTTTGACGGCACCTGTTCATTGCCACTGCCAGCAGACGCCTCTGCGTATCAGGAAGCGATAATTGAAACCGCTAGGCAGGCGCCTTACGTCGAGGTTGGCGAGACAAGTGCGGCTATGCTAGTAATAATGCATTCTTGCCATTTCCGCTTATACAAACGCCATGTCGACCATGACCGCCAGAGAGCATGTCGATACTTATGAGCAAGGCAGGTGAATTTATTAGCTTTGAACTAACTTCGTTAGCTATTGCAGTATGGTGCGTGTGCGGCCTTTTACCTTAGCGCTTGTAAATAGCTCGGATAAAAGGCGCTCGCGCCTTTTCTCCTCCATATAATTTTCCGCACCAGGTGTTAAAGCGGCGCACGTCTCCCGTATTGCGTAAGTGACGTATCAGTGGGATCGATCGGGAGCTGCGAAAACCGGCGCCCGGCTTCGAAATGAGGAAATCAGGAAGCGCGAAGATACTTCAGTTAGTGTCATACTTTAGAGTGACAGCTGGGATTGGTCAGCAAGTAGTGCTTCGCGGAGTTGCATCCGTACTTAAATTAAAAAGAAACACAGAAAAGGTTGCGGGGTTTTGCATGCCATAAACACCGTTATACCTGTAATTATGAGGTACGCCGTGTAGTAAGCGACTTCGGATTAGGTTTGGCTTCCCGGGGTTCGATAACGCGCACCGAAATCTAAGTAGGCGGGATGTGTTTGCATTTAGCCCCCATGCGATCGTCGCGGCTGGCAATCGAGCCCTTTTCCTCATAGGTGTGTACAGGGTTCCCCATCACGGGGGGGGAGGGGAGGCGGGGGGGGTGCAAACTTTCATCGCAGCCCCCCGCCCCCTTTGCTCGTGTCCAAAGGACAACATGCTTCACAATAATGAAAGAAGCGACAACATGGTTGTATCAATGACCTCCCTTTGGTCCTAGCCTTTCCTGAAGTATACAGATGGATAGTAAACAACCTCTTGGAATGCAATATCAAGGACCTTCGACTGCCACTATCGTCAAAAACCTTCGTGACCACAACTGAGTAAACGTATGGGGCAGACTGCGCCCCATCCTAGCTGATAAGTCCCCCCCCCTCCCCGCTGCCCCCCTTGGTCGCACGGCTATGCTTACTCTCGAGCGTAGCAACGTGACACCTTAAGCCTGTTTCACATGCAGCGATTTTGCTCCAAGAGCGGAGCGGCTGCCGTCGCGGAAGCCCAAAAACAGGTTTTAAGGGCGACCAAAGGACGCTGCGATCTTGTTCGCTCGATTTGGAAAAATTCGCTCGCGGCAGCGCGTCTAGAGCGTCTGCCCAAGGTCAACCAATGGGGGAGCAGTGACGTGGGGGGCACGTGACTGTAGGGACGGAGACGAGAGCAGCCGCGCGCGCCGGGAGGAACTCGCTCCGACTCGGTTTCCTAGCAGACGACATTTGCTGTAACGAGCTGGCAGTGTAGAAAACGCCGTTCTTTTCCTTTTGTTGTTCTTTACTGCGCTTCCATCAAAGCAGACAAATCGTTTGCACGTGCCATTTTGTTCTTTTGTATTTTTATCTAATCGTGACACCAACATAGGTCCGGACAGGGGGAACCTACGACACTCCGCACTTGTTCGCAGCAGATGTTTCAGTTTTTTTTTACTACTCTGGTGCAGCACGTTCGAATAGTTTACTGATTTCGTTTTCTTTTTTTTTTTTAGTGGTCACGTACCCCGAAGACGACAAATGCCGCCGCCTCTTTACTGCAGAATGTCAATAGGCAAAAAAAAAAAAAAAGAGACGAGCTCCTTCACAAACCCACAATGTCGTCGACTGGGCCGCTTGCATCCGGTTGCCGGCCCATACGGCGCACCAACGCCTTGCGGCATTAGAGAGCAAAAGCCACCGAAAGCCCAGTGAAAGTTCAGAACCCCAAAAACAAATTCTTTCTTTTGCTTTTCCATGGCCAAGTGTATGGGCGTGCAACATGACTTGCGTGGTAAAAAAAGAAAGCTGGAACAGAAATAAACGTGACTACTGAAGTTGTTTAATTGCACTCTGATACACTGCACATTTTCATTATTCAAGGTTTAGGCGCGTGAAAATCGATCACCGAAGTAGAAGGCTCGTGAAACTTGCAACCCAAGCGCACCAAAACAAGCAAGCCCGGAGAAAGGAAACCCGCGGATAACGGGCGCTTCCCACAACCATCACTGCGCATCGCAGAGGCGCGCGCCGAGCAAAAGCGGTGCATGTGAAACGAAGCCGCGTCCGAGCGTCCTGCTGCCGCTCGATCGCTGCGGGCCCCGCCGCTCGGTCGCTCGCATGTGAAACAGGCTTTAGCCGCTAAGCTACTATGGCGGGTATACATATACCTGGCCTACAGCTGTGGAATTCGGTTCGGTTGGACGTGCTGTAAATCTTTGTAAATTTTTTGTCACGAAGAATGATGACAAAGCCGCACTAAAAAGAAAAAAAAAAGGATAGTAATCGGGAGCACACCCGTGGTAGCTCACTCGTAGGCAATGTAGGTGCGTGAAGCAGGGGTAGCTGTTCCGTTTAAACAATGGAGTCAAGAAATAATGAACCCAATGGAAGCGTGGCGGAAAATATTGTTTGTTCTTATTGAAATGTCAGAATTATAACGCGAAGCGAGATGAAAGTGGTGAATTTTCATTTCGACTACTTGCTTTCGAGGTCCGAAACATTAGAGAGAAGAGTGGGATTGCAAAGATGCGGGGGCATAAGAACCACATAAATAAGCGTATTACAAGCCGCTAATAAAGAAAAGAATATTACATAAAATAATCCGCAATCATTAAGACATTAAGATCGGTCATGACGGCGATGGAGGCTAGAAGGTGGTCCTAGTCCGCGCTTGTTTTTGGGATACTCAACTTTATGTTGAGTATTTCGTGTTTCCACGTTTTGAATAAATTGATCTGCCCAGGAACGGGAGCCGAATCAACAGTATTTTTTCGTGAGGTGTGTAGTGTGGTCATGAAGCATGTATGCTGCCATATCCACCGTCACGTCGGTGAGTGGCTCTCGTTACAACTCCCAAGGTGAGATCTCAACAACAACAATATTATTCGCTGGGGTTTAACGCACCAAAACCACGATACGATTATGAGGCACGCCGCGGCGGGGGACTGCGGATTAATTTCGACAACCATGGGTTCTTTAAGGTGCCCCTAATTATAAGGACACGTCTGTTCTTTGCACTTCGTCACCGTCAAAATGCAGCCGCCGTGGCCGGTAACTGAACCCGTGCCCTGGAGCTTAGCAGCTCGGCGGGTAGGATGAGATCCTAATTGCGCATATGCAGAAAGGCAAAAGAATGCACTCCGCGCGGAAGCAGTCGTCATCGACAGAGGCGTGACCAGGCGTTAATGAAAATCAGGCTTCTTGGTATCTGCCTCATTTTCTTTCACTGATTTACTTGAATCACATTTATACCATATTACATTAGCGTCTTTGACGTCTATGTGGAGTGCTGCAAAAATAAAATAATTTCGAGATGACAGCATCAGCGCGTGGATTGTGCATTCATTAATGCGATTTCGTTACTGTAATGTCAATGAAGCTCAACAAAATGTATTCAGAGAGGTTTTAAAATTAAATCATGGAAACGTGCCGAAATAGCGATACGAATAAAACGTGTATGCCGTAGTGGGGGCGCACGGAATAATTTTGACCACCTGGGATTCTTCAACGTGCTCCCAAGTCTATATATATACACGGGCCGTTTAGCTCTTCTTGAAATGCAGCCGCTGCTGCTTTGTCCCGAGATCACCAGTCATTGAACGATGCTTCTTTCTAAGAGGGTATTCTATCGCACACGCAATGATATTGTCACGTGGTCGTGACGTCGACGAAGACAGCAGTCGGCGTTTGCAGAATGAAACTGTTTATTTGGCCGAACTTGTGGCCGGGAAAATGAGAACTAGAACTACAGCAATACACGCTGTACAATGATAGCGGCGAACAGGGCGTCGTCCGTCGATCAACTGACAAGCGGTCAAGCGCGTCGGCTTTTATACCGGCGCTATCGAACTTTCCAGCGATATCGCTGGTGGTTGCGCAATCTCTAGAATGAGCTCGAGCGTTCGCGTCTTGCGCGCAATCTTAACAAAATCATCTACAACAATCGTGAAGCTTCTCGAAGACTGAGGCGCGGTTTGCGCTGAGCGTTGCCGACAGCCTTTGTGGGCGAATGCAGCAAAAGTGATAAGAAACGTACGTGGCAATGCCCCCCTCTGAAAAAGCATCGTCCCGATGCTTAAAAACAGAACATGGATACATGCAGTACTAAAGAAAACTAAGCACACAAACATTAGAGTCCTCAGGTGAGTTAACGAGCATAGTACGGTTTAAGGCGCACCACATGCACGACCTCTGGTCGAGCTCGGCGCCTCTGAGAGTTCGTGATGCCGTCGGGGACAACCTCGTAGTCGAGTGCGCCGAGACGTCGAAGTACCCTGTACGGTCCGAAGTATCGTCGAAGAAGCTTCTCGCTCAGTCCGCGTCTTCGTATTGGCGTCCAGACCCAGACACGGTCGCCGGGCTGGTACTCCACGAAGCGTCGTCGAAGATTGTAGCGACGGCTGTCGGTGTGCTGCTGGGTCTTGATGCGCAGGCGGGCGAGCTGTCGAGCTTCTTCGGCACGTTGTAAGTAAGCGGCGGCGTCGAGGTTTTCTTCGTCGGTGAGGTTCGGTAGCATGGCGTCGAGTGTCGTCGCCGGGCTCCTTCCGTAGACCAACTTGTACGGCGTCATCTGCGTCGTTTCTTGGACGGCCGTGTTGTAAGCGAAGGTCACGTACGGAAGGACGGCATCCCACGTCTTGTGCTCAACGTCGACGTACATGGCCAGCATGTCGGCGATTGTCTTATTTAGACGCTCGGTGAGGCCATTGGTCTGCGGGTGGTAGGCGGTGGTGCGGCGGTGGCTCGTCTCGCTGTATTTGAAAATCGCCTGAGTTAGGTCCGCAGTAAAGGCGGTACCTCTGTCTGTGATAAGGACCTCTGGGGCGCCATGTCGCAAGACGATGTTCTCCACGAAGAATTTGGCTACCTCGGCGGCGCTGCCTTTGGGCAAGGCCTTTGTCTCGGCGTAGCGGGTGAGGTAGTCAGTTGCTACGACGATCCACTTATTGCCGAAAGTCGACGTCGGGAACGGCCCCAGTAGGTCCATCCCGATTTGCTGGAACGGCCGGTGAGGTGGTTCGATTGGCTGCAGAAGTCCCGCTGGCCTAGTCGGCGGTGTCTTCCGTCGCTGGCAGTCTCGGCAAGTCTTAACGTAGTGGGCGACGTCGGCAGCAAGGCGTGGCCAGTAGTATTTTTCCTGTATTCTGGCGAGCGTGCGGGAAACACCAAGGTGTCCAGCCGTCGGGTCGTCGTGTAGGGCCTGTAGGATTTCTGGTCGCAATGATGAGGGCACGACAAGAAGGTATTCGGTTCGAAGTGGCGAGAAGTTCTTCTTCAGGAGAACGCCGTTCCGTAAGAAAAACGACGGCAGTCCTCGCCTGAATACCTTCGGAACAACGGCGGTCTTGCACTCGAGGTACTCCATAAGGCCTCCCAGTTCCGCGTCGGCTCGTTGACTTTCGGCGAAGTCATCGGTACTTATAGTTCCTAGGAAACAGTCATCGTCGTCGTCTTGCGGCGGCGCGTCGACGGGGGCACGAGACAGGCAGTCGGCGTCGGAGTGTTTTCGTCCGGACTTGTACACGACGGTTATGTCGAATTCTTGAAGCCTCAAACTCCATCGTGCGAGACGACCTGAAGGGTCCTTCAAGTTAGCTAGCCAACATAAGGCGTGATGGTCACTGACAACTTTGAAGGGCCTGCCATAGAGGTAGGGGCGAAACTTTGACGTAGCCCAGATGATGGCAAGGCATTCCTTTTCTGTTGTGGAATAGTTGGCCTCTGCCTTGGATAGTGACCGGCTAGCATAACTGATGACCCTTTCCTGCCCGTCAGTCTTCTGCACAAGGACGGCGCCGAGTCCTACGCTGCTTGCGTCGGTGTGGATTTCCGTATCGGCGCAATCGTCGAAATGCGCAAGTATGGGTGGCGTCTGCAGGCGTCGTTTAAGTTCTTGAAAGGCTTGCACTTGCGCCGTTTCCCACCTGAATTCCACGCTAGCCTTCGTGAGAAGCGTCAGTGGTTCGGCGATTCGTGAAAAGTTTTTGACGAAGCGTCTGTAATAGGCGCATAAGCCGAGAAATCGGCGCACGGCCTTCTTGTCGGTGGGTGGCGCGAAGTCGGCGATGGCAGCTGTTTTCCGCGGGTCTGGGCGCACTCCAGACTTGCCGATCACATGACCCAGAAACAAGAGCTCGTCATACGCGAATCGGCACTTTTCTGGCTTCAAGGTCAGTCCCGAGGTCTTGATTGCTTGAAGTACTGCCTCAAGCCGCCGGAGATGCTCGTCGAAGGTCGAGGAAAACACGACGACGTCGTCCAAATACACAAGGCACGACTGCCACTTCAATCCGGCCAGTACGGTGTCCATGACGCGCTGGAACGTCGCAGGTGCCGAGCAAAGTCCGAAAGGCATGACCTTGAACTCAAAGAGGCCGTCGGGTGTTATAAAAGCGGTCTTTTCTCGGTCTCTTTCGTCTACTTCGATCTGCCAGTAGCCGGTCTTGAGGTCCATCGACGAAAAGTACGTCGCGTTGTGAAGTCGATCAAGGGTGCCGTCTATCCTTGGGAGGGGGTACACGTCCTTCTTCGTGATCTTGTTCAGGCGCCGGTAATCAACGCAGAAGCGCAGTGTCCCGTCCTTCTTCTTCACTAACACCACTGGTGACGCCCAGGGAATCTTGGACGGCTGGATGATGTTGTCGCGTAGCATCTCGTCGACTTGTCTCTTTATCGCGTCGCGCTCTCGAGTCGAAACTCTGTAGGGGCTCTGACGGAGTGGTCGAGAATTTTCTTCTGTTAGAATGCGATGCTTAGCAAGGGGCGTCTGTCGGACCCGCGATGACGAGGAGAAACAGTTCTTGTATTGCAGAAGCAGCGTTTTGAGCTGGTCTTGCTTGACCTTCGGAAGGCTCGGGTTAACGTCGAAATCTGGTTCGGGACCTCGATTCGTCGAAACAGGTTCGGCAGCATCGAAGAGGGCGAAAGCATTGCTGGTGGCCACACATTCGTCGATGTAGGCAACGGTCGTACCAATGTTGAGGTGCCTATATTCGTGGCTAAAGTTCGTCAACACTACCTTTGCTTTGCCATGACGCAGTTCGGCTATACTTCTTGCGACGCAAACCTGACGGTTCAGAAGTAGGTGCTGATCGCCCTCGATGACACCTTCAAGGTCTGCGGGTTCTTCGGTGCCGACGGAAATAATGACGCTGGAGCGCGGCGGAACGGTCACCTGCTCTTCTATCACATTCAGTGCATGGTTCCGTGGCGTCGCGTGGGGCGGTAGCGCTTTGTCTGAGGTTAGTGTTATCGACTCAGACCTCAGGTCGATGACGGCGCCGTGGTCACTTAGGAAGTCTATTCCAAGTATCACATCTCTGGAGCAGTTTTTTTAGGATTACAAAGCTCGCAGGATAAGTCTGGTTAAATAAGACAATCGCCGACATGCTGGCCATGTACGTCGACGTTGAGCACAAGACGTGGGATGCCGTCCTTCCGTACGTGACCTTCGCTTACAACACGGCCGTCCAAGAAACGACGCAGATGACGCCGTACAAGTTGGTCTACGGAAGGAGCCCGGCGACGACACTCGACGCCATGCTACCGAACCTCACCGACGAAGAAAACCTCGACGCCGCCGCTTACTTACAACGTGCCGAAGAAGCTCGACAGCTCGCCCGCCTGCGCATCAAGACCCAGCAGCACACCGACAGCCGTCGCTACAATCTTCGACGACGCTTCGTGGAGTACCAGCCCGGCGACCGTGTCTGGGTCTGGACGCCAATACGAAGACGCGGACTGAGCGAGAAGCTTCTTCGACGATACTTCGGACCGTACAGGGTACTTCGACGTCTCGGCGCACTCGACTACGAGGTTGTCCCCGACGGCATCACGAACTCTCAGAGGCGCCGAGCTCGACCAGAGGTCGTGCATGTGGTGCGCCTTAAACCGTACTATGCTCGTTAACTCACCTGAGGACTCTAATGTTTGTGTGCTTAGTTTTCTTTAGTACTGCATGTATCCATGTTCTCTTTTTAAGCATCGGGACGATGCTTTTTCAGAGGGGGGCATTTCCACGTACGTTTCTTATCACTTTTGCTGCATTCGCCCACAAAGGCTGTCGGCAACGCTCAGCGCAAACCGCGCCTCAGTCTTCGAGAAGCTTCACGATTCTTGTAGATGATTTTGTTAAGATTGCGCGCAAGACGCGAACGCTCGAGCTCATTCTAGAGATTGCGCAACCACCAGCGATATCGCTGGAAAGTTCGATAGCGCCGGTATAAAAGCCGACGCGCTTGACCGCTTGTCAGTTGATCGACGGACGACGCCCTGTTCGCCGCTATCATTGTACAGCGTGTATTGCTGTAGTTCTAGTTCTCATTTTCCCGGCCACAAGTTCGGCCAAATAAACAGTTTCATTCTGCAAACGCCGACTGCTGTCTTCGTCGACGTCACGACCACGTGACAATATCATTGCGTGTGCGATAGAATACCCTCTTAGAAAGAAGCATCGTTCAATGACTGGTGATCTCGGGACAAAGCAGCAGCGGCTGCATTTCAAGAAGAGCTAAACGGCCCGTGTATATATATAGACTTGGGAGCACGTTGAAGAATCCCAGGTGGTCAAAATTATTCCGTGCGCCCCCACTACGGCATACACGTTTTATTCGTATCGCTATTTCGGCACGTTTCCATGATTTAATTTTAAAACCTCTCTGAATACATTTTGTTGAGCTTCACTGACATTACAGTAACGAAATCGCATTAATGAATGCACAATCCACGCGCTGATGCTGTCATCTCGAACTTATTTTATTTTTGCAGCACTCCACATAGACGTCAAAGACGCTAATGTAATATGGTATAAATGTGATTCAAGTAAATCAGTGAAAGAAAATGAGGCAGATACCAAGAAGCCTGATTTTCATTAACGCCTGGTCACGCCTCTGTCGATGACGACTGCTTCCGCGCGGAGTGCATTCTTTTGCCTTTCTGCATATGCGCAATTAGGATCTCATCCTACCCGCCGAGCTGCTAAGCTCCAGGGCACGGGTTCAGTTACCGGCCACGGCGGCTGCATTTTGACGGTGACGAAGTGCAAAGAACAGACGTGTCCTTATAATTAGGGGCACCTTAAAGAACCCATGGTTGTCGAAATTAATCCGCAGTCCCCCGCCGCGGCGTGCCTCATAATCGTATCGTGGTTTTGGTGCGTTAAACCCCAGCGAATAATATTGTTGTTGTTGAGATCTCACCTTGGGAGTTGTAACGAGAGCCACTCACCGACGTGACGGTGGATATGGCAGCATACATGCTTCATGACCACACTACACACCTCACGAAAAAATACTGTTGATTCGGCTCCCGTTCCTGGGCAGATCAATTTATTCAAAACGTGGAAACACGAAATACTCAACATAAAGTTGAGTATCCCAAAAACAAGCGCGGACTAGGACCACCTTCTAGCCTCCATCGCCGTCATGACCGATCTTAATGTCTTAATGATTGCGGATTATTTTATGTAATATTCTTTTCTTTGTTAGCGGCTTGTAATACGCTTATTTATGTGGTTCTTATGCCCCCGCATCTTTGCAATCCCACTCTTCTCTCTAATGTTTCGGACCTCGAAAGCAAGTAGTCGAAATGAAAATTCACCACTTTCATCTCGCTTCGCGTTATAATTCTGACATTTCAATAAGAACAAACAATATTTTCCGCCACGCTTCCATTGGGTTCATTATTTCTTGACTCCATTGTTTAAACGGAACAGCTACCCCTGCTTCACGCACCTACATTGCCTACGAGTGAGCTACCACGGGTGTGCTCCCGATTACTATCCTTTTTTTTTCTTTTTAGTGCGGCTTTGTCATCATTCTTCGTGACAAAAAATTTACAAAGATTTACAGCACGTCCAACCGAACCGAATTCCACAGCTGTAGGCCAGGTATATGTATACCCGCCATAGTAGCTTAGCGGCTAAAGCCTGTTTCACATGCGAGCGACCGAGCGGCGGGGCCCGCAGCGATCGAGCGGCAGCAGGACGCTCGGACGCGGCTTCGTTTCACATGCACCGCTTTTGCTCGGCGCGCGCCTCTGCGATGCGCAGTGATGGTTGTGGGAAGCGCCCGTTATCCGCGGGTTTCCTTTCTCCGGGCTTGCTTGTTTTGGTGCGCTTGGGTTGCAAGTTTCACGAGCCTTCTACTTCGGTGATCGATTTTCACGCGCCTAAACCTTGAATAATGAAAATGTGCAGTGTATCAGAGTGCAATTAAACAACTTCAGTAGTCACGTTTATTTCTGTTCCAGCTTTCTTTTTTACCACGCAAGTCATGTTGCACGCCCATACACTTGGCCATGGAAAAGCAAAAGAAAGAATTTGTTTTTGGGGTTCTGAACTTTCACTGGGCTTTCGGTGGCTTTTGCTCTCTAATGCCGCAAGGCGTTGGTGCGCCGTATGGGCCGGCAACCGGATGCAAGCGGCCCAGTCGACGACATTGTGGGTTTGTGAAGGAGCTCGTCTCTTTTTTTTTTTTTTTTGCCTATTGACATTCTGCAGTAAAGAGGCGGCGGCATTTGTCGTCTTCGGGGTACGTGACCACTAAAAAAAAAAAAGAAAACGAAATCAGTAAACTATTCGAACGTGCTGCACCAGAGTAGTAAAAAAAAAACTGAAACATCTGCTGCGAACAAGTGCGGAGTGTCGTAGGTTCCCCCTGTCCGGACCTATGTTGGTGTCACGATTAGATAAAAATACAAAAGAACAAAATGGCACGTGCAAACGATTTGTCTGCTTTGATGGAAGCGCAGTAAAGAACAACAAAAGGAAAAGAACGGCGTTTTCTACACTGCCAGCTCGTTACAGCAAATGTCGTCTGCTAGGAAACCGAGTCGGAGCGAGTTCCTCCCGGCGCGCGCGGCTGCTCTCGTCTCCGTCCCTACAGTCACGTGCCCCCCACGTCACTGCTCCCCCATTGGTTGACCTTGGGCAGACGCTCTAGACGCGCTGCCGCGAGCGAATTTTTCCAAATCGAGCGAACAAGATCGCAGCGTCCTTTGGTCGCCCTTAAAACCTGTTTTTGGGCTTCCGCGACGGCAGCCGCTCCGCTCTTGGAGCAAAATCGCTGCATGTGAAACAGGCTTAAGGTGTCACGTTGCTACGCTCGAGAGTAAGCATAGCCGTGCGACCAAGGGGGGCAGCGGGGAGGGGGGGGGGACTTATCAGCTAGGATGGGGCGCAGTCTGCCCCATACGTTTACTCAGTTGTGGTCACGAAGGTTTTTGACGATAGTGGCAGTCGAAGGTCCTTGATATTGCATTCCAAGAGGTTGTTTACTATCCATCTGTATACTTCAGGAAAGGCTAGGACCAAAGGGAGGTCATTGATACAACCATGTTGTCGCTTCTTTCATTATTGTGAAGCATGTTGTCCTTTGGACACGAGCAAAGGGGGCGGGGGGCTGCGATGAAAGTTTGCACCCCCCCCGCCTCCCCTCCCCCCCCCCCGTGATGGGGAACCCTGTACACACCTATGAGGAAAAGGGCTCGATTGCCAGCCGCGACGATCGCATGGGGGCTAAATGCAAACACATCCCGCCTACTTAGATTTCGGTGCGCGTTATCGAACCCCGGGAAGCCAA
>NW_023615873.1:0-57625 GCF_013339695.2 Rhipicephalus sanguineus | reverse complement strand
TTTCCCCAGCAAGTGACAATGTTTAAGACATGACCAAGCTTTTGCCTTTGTACCCGCAGGGGACTTACAATTACAAGCTTGGAAGACTTTTCAGGATAGATAGTTGGCGCGACCTTCCCGATCGCGGAACGGAATTTTCGTTTCACACCTGCTGCCCACTGTTTAGGTCAGGAGTGCGACATCTTCTACGCCCAATAGCCGTGTTGTCGGGCAAACTCCCGCACGCTAGGCCTAACGAGCACTAGCTACCTAGTTGTTAGTGTCTGCGGACTATCAAGGTTGCGGTTTGGTGCCGAGTCAATGAAACGTTTTGCAGTTGTTGCATTCAGGAGTGACTTAAATCTTCACCGAAAATAGGGAGTGCATGTGCAACACTAGATTGGTGGTTCACGGTTGGCACTGTTTTTGGACATCGTGCCCGCAATTTCAATAGCCCGGTGTAGTGTATGTTCAGGATATGGTCCACAACAAACTCCGCATAAATCAGGAGGTCGAAGGTCAGTGTTGGTGGCGTTCCGCTACGCCCCTTTGTTTTTGTTTTCTCGGTTCCACGTTCACTATGTCAGCACTGCAGGTCCGCAGACTTAACCTTTCAACACTGGCAAATTTACGCCCAAGTGCATGCCTAGATATTCGGAATCATGCGGTGCCTGTTGGTCATGTTTTTCAGATGTACAGCCTTTCACAAATGTTGTTTTGGTTACCGGCAGTACCGCTTATAGTGCAGATATTTGCGACTCTGGCAACTTAATATATGGTCCATGCTGTACCGGTTTATTCAATGAAGTGCTGATATGGTTTTTTTTGCAAATAATGTCCATTTACACATCATTTATCTGTAACGAGACCGGTTGACCAGTATGCCACTGCATCTGATTCACTGGATGTGATCAATGGGATATGTAGCATCCATGATGCAACGGATACCCAATTTTTCACCATATGTGCTGACCCAACCAAGGTGCTTATGATAACAATGCCAAGCATACATGCAGGGCCTCCGTGAGTAAAATTTCAGCATTTAATCTATGCTAGGCTCATTTGTGCTCTTACGCCCGGAACAACTCAAGTATAATGCAAAATGTTGGCAGCTGTAGAAGAAAGTAACATAGCGAATTTTTCCTGATGCATCTGAACATTTACCGAGGTGACAAAGCTACAGTAATCTGTGGCGGCAGCCACAACCATTTTGAAACTTCTGAACAGCTGCACCACTTGGGGCCACTAACAGCACTGGTGCAAAAGCCGACACTACCTGGCTAGAGAAATTACCACACTTGTCACCCCTATTCCTCTAGCCACCCCAGCTGAATCTCACCCACTATTCAGCACGTGTGACAGGACAAAAACGAAACCATCCAGGCACTCACACTGTAGAGCATGAAGTTCCTCTGAGGGTGGTCACCTCCTTTCTCCTTGATGAAACAGCAGCATAGTGCACTGGTAATGCACTACTGGCGCAGGTTTTCAATGCACCACAGTGCCCTTCCTGTTTGTGTCACAGAGAGCTTGGGTCCTTGGGTCTCTACTGGAGACCACTGCCGCTTCTGGTTTTCTGCTTAAGATCAACCTGCACAAGTCGTAGATGAGGTCTTTAGAATTGTAAATTATGATAGCCGAATTTCTACAGCAAATGAAAACACTCCCATTTTCCAGAAGGCACATTGAGGCATGCCCTTCTTAAAGTTAGGCCCTGCATTTGCACCTCTATATTAGTTCTTTTGTTTTGAAGCTGCGCTTGACTTTGAAGGTGTTAGTTCAATTATGCACTGTATGTAAAAAAAGCTCATCCAGCACAACCACACCCTAACTGGACAGCAAGCAACGTTAGCATGAAAGCTCTGGACGGCTTCTTTATGAAATGGCTTATGTTGACACTGATGGTGGCACTACACTGAAAATCTGCAAAGATTTATTAATCATTAAGGGACCGATACTGGCCAGAACATGTGATAGATCCTGGCGGAATTATAAAGACCGTGAATTGCAGGGCACGCTTTCGCAATTTGAGTAGGATTTACATTTTAAATTGCGTTTAAGGTAAAACAGTATGTCATGCATCCTAGCAGAAGATGCCTGATGATGTGTTATCGAGTCGTTGTGTTTGCTGTACAGTAAAAGCTCCGTTAATTTGACTCTCATTAATTTGGAAAATCGGTTCATTTGGACACGTCATCTGGTCCCTGTAAATATACGCTTCACTCTATGAGACTGGGCGCTCTTCCTCCTGGCATGGTGAAGAGGAGCACTCAGTCAGGAAGAGAGACGAGCTGACGAACGAAGCATAGAGAAGGAAAAAGTGAAACCAGAGAGGGCCTGTATTGTATCATCAAACGCGTGTAACTCCACTATTACGGCACAGTTTCAAAAAATTCTCATGGTTATGTGTTCGTTGTAGACTTATGCACAACTGCAAAACCAGAACTAAATTTCGACCTCTGGGTGGTTTAGGGGCCGTTTAAAGTAGCAAGCTTGAGACATTTGCATTTGTTTGGCACATGATTTGTCACAGTGATATCCGATATGTTAACCTCGTTTCGAATGTACGTCGTGTGCCTTTATTGTATATGTAACCACCAGTAACTGTGGTTACGAAGCAACATCGCACAGCCCATGCAGCCATGACCGCCCGCTTCAATCCGAAGTCGTGCTTGCTGCTTGCCCCCAACCATCAGCCACAAATAAACGGTGAAGTCAGCTATAGCTATGAACGACGTTACGCTGAGAACAAAGCATCAGGTGTGTTTATGTCATTATTGAGATCAGTTGTTTGTTTAGTCACACTTGTTAAGCCTTGTCACCAAGAACTTGAGAGTACATTGTGGAAACAATGTAAAATAGTCACAAATACATTGCTGTCGAAGCATGAGGATGCAAATGTAAAGCAAATAGAAGTGCCACTTTAAAAATTACAGGCCACACAGTGCACGATGACAACTTGATAAATTCAACGTGAAAGGCACGCGCTTCAAGTGGTGCTGCCATGTTTTCGTTTTCCCTGTTCTGCTACCAGCTTACTTTACTTACCCAGCACATGTGCAGAGATGCCATGAAAACACCAAGCAGCTGATGCAGCATGGATGAATACATCTTCAGGAATTTCCGCCCTTCCTACTGGCAAAGCCACCCTGCAGCCCCCACAGTGCTGCAACCAATTGTGAGATGAGCATAGTTTACATAATGTTTTTCAGTCACAGAATATACATGCAAGACACAGAAGCATCCTATAGGGAGCCTTGCACCAATGGTGGTAATGAGGTAGCACCCATTTTGTTGTCACAGCCAGTTGAGCTGGCAATCCGGGAAGCGCGTGCAGTTGTAGGTTGTAGTAGTTGCATGCAAAGTATGGCAAAGTCACAGTCACAGAAAGAGGGTTGCAACGTCTTCAGATGCCGAAGGTGCGCCCTCAGCAAGCACAAGACGAAAGAGCTATCAGAACAGTGCCAGCGTGGATGGCTCTAGCGCATAGGCAACCCTGACAAGCATCACGTTTGTCCTCATTGCTTCCTTTAGGGTAGGCAAATGCACACGAAACGTATCAGGACCCAGGACCGTTGTGGCTTCATGTGTAAGGTCCCTTTTTAATGAGGCCTTCACTGTTTCTGCAACTGGGCCACTGTACAGATGAATTAAAACAATGATAAAATTAATATTTACCGAGAGTTAGAGCGTCCTTACAACTTGCTCATGTCATGACCACGACGCTATCGGCCCCAGATTTTCTCTAGGCTCGTGTAACTAGCCACTTCTCACAGTGTTGTGGCCTAGAGCCGTTTATGACTTCACTGCTGCTGCATGACAAAGCTCGACAAAACGTAAGACAAGTAATTTGCAAATGTCCGAGGCGTCGACACGTGGCCACAGGTTTACGTACACGATGCAGTCGGCTGCATGAAGTGTGAACGGGTGAGGATAGATGGCTTTTTCGTTGTATCGTAAGGATCCTTCCAGAAGGGTGCTGCTGAGTACATATTTGCTGACCTCGTGCTCCTTGCTCGGAACTACTGTCAAAGATAGCAACCTGAATGTCATCAAGATCACACCAGTATGTACTGTACTTGCACTTCTTTCCATGAAGCTACCGCACACGCTCCCAGAAAAGCTTCGCGAAGTCCCTAAAGAGACCGAAACGTTTCGGTAGCTTGTTAGTCCACTCACACACGAAACAGAGAAACTCCAAAAGCCAAGCATGGTTTACCTACAAGGGAGAAAGTGCTGAGGACAGACGTGATGCTTGTTGGGACTGTCCTTGTGCGTGAGCCATTTACCATGACACTGCTCAAAATAGCTCCTTCATCTTGTCGTGCTCGTTAAGGGCACAGGGTAAAGCAAAATTTTTAAAAAAATCACTTTTTCGCTGTTTGCAATTTGGGAAGTGTATCCTTCTTTTTTTATTTTGCATATTCGTGCATTTCTTTGAAAGTCTTTTTTGTAGCTGAGAACCTCATTTTCCGAAAGCAAGTAGTGTATGAACACGCACCCAAGACAAGCCCCTCGTATGCACTCCGTGCTTACAGTCCATTTTCTGAAATTGTCGGGTAACTTTCTGCATGCCTGATTTTTCAGCTAAGACAATCCGAAGATGCTGTGTGCGTCTTTATTCGCATTCGTGGTTCAGAGCGCATCTTTTCAAACAATTTTAGCTCCTAGCTTCATTACACCTTGTGTCTGTCGTGCCAATCGATAAGGTGAGATGCTGAGGGTAGAGAAAGCCTTCAGCAACAGTATATTTCGTGGCAACTAATACAGTTGTCTTGTAAATGTCAATAAATGTTAGCGACGTGCTGAAATGCCGAATACTGAACCATCACACTCTTCGTCATTGAATCCCAGCCTTTTCGGCGTCCTTCAAGGCAACTCGCGCACAGAGTGACAACGGGTATGCTCTAATGGGCATCAATATTATTTGTGATGCAATTAGGCAGAACTGTGCATGCAACTGAGTGGTCCAAGTGCTGAGCTAATCGGAATTGTGTCACAAAGTCCTGCTCTCTTTCTTTAGGCTCCAGAGTCTTAAAGATTGCGACGATGGATGCTTTTTTTTTCATACTAATGATGGCAGTATCGCACGTGCCGAAATACTGAAATCATTAGGACTGAAGCCTGGCCAAAGCACAGTAAATTTGCTAAAAGAAGTTGACCACAATCGACGATACTTTGTGAATAGAGCTGTATGACAGCTCACATAAGAAGCAAGGCAAGCAAGACTACAGGCTCCAAGGAGGAAAAAAATGACTTTGGCAATGATTACCAAGCTTGTAGGTACTAAATAAAATAGTTTAACGTTGTTTGTGGCAAGGAGATCCCCTTTCAGCTGTTTTCTTACTTTAATCTTGATTGACTTAAAACTATGTTTTTATTACTTAGCTACCATTATTTTCCATGTATTTCAACAAACCAGTTCAATATTTTTCTATGTATTCAGCGTAAGTGCATACAAATACTGTACCAGAATTGAAATTAGGCACTTCACTGTTTTTGTGTTACAAATTTTGAAAGATGCAAATTAACCCAAAATTTAGGTCCTAGTGGCAAAAGTTCACCGAAAAATGTAATAATAATCAGATTTTAATTAATCTAGTACAGTTGAAAGAGTGCCAAATTTGGAAGAAAATTATTATTGTATTATGTGGATAACTCTATTAGGTTTTGAGAAAAACTGCTCCTCGACATGGTCAAAAATGCGTGGTATGTATAGGGTTTATTGTGTGCCCTTCGGTGTGTTGTAGATGCAGCAACCATCTTTCTCCAACTGCAACTTCATTGCCTTACATTGGGTGCAACTGCTACAGTAGAGTAGCTATATATGCTTGCTACAATACAAGGGGAACATATACCACACAGTGCATCATCGCGCCAGAAACTTTGAAGCGAGAGCTGCTTCCGCGCACACTTTCCTGACTGCCACCTCGACTGGCTATGACAACAAAATAGCCACCTATACCCCCCCCCCCCCACTGTGTAAGCTCCCTAGAGGCACGCCGACATTTTTTTTAAGATAGAACTCAAACAATGGTTAATGTTGCCCTCAGTGTGAAGTGTTCCCTAGTAGCAAGCAATGTTGCCACAACATTCACGTAACTTTCTCAATGTGGCGGCAACAATGTGTCAACATTTGGTGCTACTAGGGTTAGTGCCAGTGTGCTGAAGAATTGAAATGTATTTCAAGCACACCTGAATACGTGGAAAGTAAGCATGCAGCGGTCTTTTGTGAGGTGCTCAAAGTAATAGCATAGTTTGCTTTGCTAAAAAGCACGCTTATATATGCTGCATCTATTTTGATATGTACGCTTGTGAGCACTACGAGAGAGAACACTGAACACATGTTTAATCAATGATTACCAATATAAATGCGACTGAGTGAATAGCAAGAGATACCTTTTCGCTTGAGCAATTGTTATGAACACTATTGCGCTTGCCAACTGCATATAGTCCAAAATAGTCGTAAAGTAAGCCAGTTGGTATGGATGCATAGTAATGAACAGCACAAAGTATGAACGAGAGACAAAAGGAAGAACAATGCAGGACGAACACAGACTGTCAACTGAAAAATTTATTGCGTAGAACCTTGCCTAAATAACATTAGCCGCACACCTCGTGCAAATGAGGGTCCGGTTAGAAAAAACAAGTTACAAAATCAATGAAGCCTGTTGATTTTGTAACTTGTTTTTCCTAACCGGACCCTCACGTGCACGAGGTGTACAGCTAATGCTATTCAGGCAAGGTCTCGTGCAATAAATTTTTCATTTGACAGCCTGTGCTTGTCCCGCATTGTTCTGACTTACGTCTCTCGTTCTTACTTTATGCTGTTCATTACTATGCATTTAGTCACTCTGACCTTTAAATGCTAATTTCAGTGCTTACACTCGTATAGCTGACGACTGTACTGTAGCACAAATTGGGCAAGAAAAGCATAACAGAAAAGCCTGTTGCTAAAAGTATGCAAACAAGATGCGGACAGAATGGTGACACGTAACTGTGTGCTGGTCCTGTCGTTACATGTCAACCTTCTGTCCTTGTCTTGTTTGCGCTAAAACACGCACATGCCTGATGAGCTAGTCAGATGAGAAATTCTCCTGCATCGTACCTAAAATCCTTCAATCAGCAACCCCACAGCACTGTGATAATCACACCACTGCCACACAGCAGCGTAATGTATTCTACTACATGCTGGCAGCACATTAATGTATAAAAAGCGAAACTCTGACAGAATATGAAGTCTCACATTGTGCATGCAAGTTTTCATAACCGTCAGATGTCCAACGTGGTTGCTGGCTGGTGCAATATTACTGACACGCGAAGGCGACGTGCATATACACACACATATTCTTTTAACACCTCTCCCTACACAAGGCAAACACACGATTACGTTTAACTAGCTCAAGCCAGCGTTCAAGCGCATAATAAACACTTCACCGTGAATGTAGACTCATTATCACCATTTAAGTGGTTGGCTAGATGAATTGAGCCACGTTACAAATTATATAGCCCACGAAAGTGAGCAAAATGCTGCCCAGCAGCAAATGATGCTGCAGGCTTTGATTTATCAACAACAAACGAAGCAAGCGCCACTTGCGTCCTGCAGACTGCAATGCACACAAGAAAAAATCGATCATCACACACATTCATGTTCTCGCAGTTGTCGCGAATTCGCTCCCCTAAGGCCGTGCCGATGCGCCATGGCTCCGCTCAGATCGGCGTAGTCAAAGCGAATCGGTAACGCGCACAACGTCATCGCTCGCAAAGGTGCGTAAGGCTGCCTCTTTACGACGCCACGTCCGAGTGCGGTAACAGAGCCTTGCGCTGAGTTGCATACTTCACATAATACGCTGTCCCACTTACCTTTAGTTTCTTTCGCACTGGCGTGTAGCAGGTGGCCACGGGCGTCAGCCATGGAGTCATTCGAGCGCCCGCACATTTCGTTGATTCCTTGAACGACTCGTACTTCATCGGCACTCCGAGAACAGCGGGAATTGCGCGCAATCTTTGCACACCGCACAAACGAGGAACGAAGCTTCCTTAAGTAAATTTAATGCTTTTACCTTTAATCTTCTTGTGGACGAGAACACACACGAGACGCTCGCAAACAAAGGCAAACATCTGGCTTCGGCTATGGATGGATCTAGCTTGAATTGTTGTTCGTGAAAAAGAAAAAGAAAACATCGCCGTGTGAAATTGTTAGAGAATGCATGTTATTGGGCAAAATAGTTAAAACATAATGACTTGTCTTCAAGAAAAATTTATACGAGACAAGGTGAATACTTTTCCAGTAGATTTTTTTTTCTTTTTGTTCTAGCAGACGACAGCTTTCTACTGCTTGTACCACGGACGTAGTAGTGCGGCTTTACGATCGATGCTTGCCGCCGAAGCAAAACTCTACAGTAGTTGTATGTACGTCCTCAGTGAATAGCAGGATGACTCCAAAGCAGTAACACCTTTACGTAATGCAGTATGTGATCTTGCAAAGCATATGTTTCGTTGCGTTGAAGCAAAGGGAAGCAAGCCGGCGTGATCAGCTGATGTCGCCGCTACGCGCGGCACTGCCGTGTGCTTCATTCATTTCCCGCGCTGAATTCGTGATCGAGCGAGACAGCCACGGAGGGGAACACAGCTAGACGCACGGGTTAACGGCGCATCACTCCAGAGCCTCGGGGAACAAGCTTCAACTGCTTGCGCAAATTACATTGCTTGTGTGTAAGCATCCGTGTTTACATACGCGAGCGATCGGCAACCTATAGTGAAAAGATACGAGAAAAGTGTGGGACGTAGATACGGTCCCAAAATATATGCCCGCAATAATAAGTATGACCTCATATTGTACCTACTATGCACTCTCGGATAGCGCGTAAGCACTTTCATCTATTAAATTAGGAAGCTGTCACGACGGGTGTGCGGGTGGCGTAGCAGGCTGTAGTAGCAGGCTCGCGCGTAGAGATCACAACTTGTTTACGTGGGTTAGAGTCAGTTAATTTTTTTTTCTTTTCTTTTTTTTTTCATTTACATTGATGTACTGCTATTCCTGTTAGCGTGTTGGGTGCTGAAACTTAAAAATACAACAAAAAACATTAGGTTAGAATATGTGTGTGGCACTGTGTTTGCTTGCACACCGGTTATTTTTCTATTTTTTGGCATTATCCACTTGACGATATTGCAAAATAAGGACCGCAAAAAGGGACCGAGCTAAACAAAAAACTAGCGGCACAAATTAAAGTGATAAAAAGTGTACATTGTTGATTTTTTGAAAATTCACCCTTTCCAAAACGACGAGCTACAGCGTAGTGGGTATTACGCAACTGTACTTGCAGTATAGACATTCTAGGATAGTTTGAAATGTTACGCGCACACAAGTTCGTTTCCTTGCGGCACGGTTGAGGCATTCACCGAGAACTGAAGCCAGGCTAGCAGTTGAGAAGATGATGCACTCGGGGCCCCACGATTATGCTATCGTGCTGCACTCTTTAATTAAGGTGAACCTCGAGCATCCTCACTTTATTCACTTCTCTGTGTGACACACGTGTGTCCACGCAGCCATGATCTAAATTCTAAAGCCCTTGTTGCGTCTCCAAACTTATTAAAACAGGCGCTTAAATTTTATCATATAAGATACCATTGCAAGCATAATCTGCAATGCGGGCTGAAACAATGCTATTGCAATTTCTCAAAACAACCCAGCTCTGTACGTGAGTATCCGTGCATCAATGATGAACACTGTTATGTGTCCATGCACATCAGTTGTGCTCTTTTTCTGACCACGCCTCCCCCCCGCTTCCACTGTTGGGCAACAAATCAGTTCAGCCTGGTTAACCTCCCTGCCTTTCTTTCATCTTTTTGCCTCTCTTTTTTTTCCACTTCATTTCATCTACCCTTGTTGTTGAAAGAGGTATTAAACATATGTGTCAAGGCTCATTGTCTATTAGAAAGTAGAGCACAGGCAAGTTTGCTTCATTCGTCTGTACTTCAAATTGGCCACTTGATAACTTGCATGAAAAGTAATAACCAAGCACCTCAACATGTGGTTTGGGATCTTCAACAGGGAGCTTCTGTATGACGATGCATAGGTGTTATTGATCGCCTGTGATTTGAACAATGTCCACACTTGCTCGCACATACAACAACATGTGAATAAATGAGGCAGTTGTTTAGCCATATAACTTGACGATAAATGTATTACGGTAATAAGATCAGAAGTGCAAGACTGTCACTTTTGGTGATAGCTTTCTCTTGAACAGGTGTAAGTACACCAATGGCTGAACTATGTAAACAGATCTGTGCACTAAGACTCTCTGTACACTAGATGGGAGAGAGTGAAACTCTTTACCAAAAACTGAATACGTTTGTCTCTTACATAAAGTTTTCGTACGCATGACACTGTGCACACATGTGGCACCTCGTGGAAGAAAATGTATTTCACCAAAACCAGTCTCAGAGAAGTTTAAATGGCATCATATACAGGACACACGGGTAGCACTACTAGTCTAAACCACGTACACTTGCTACCTCAAATTGGGATCCCTGAGATACATTTAGTATGATCCTTTAGGCAGAAGTTAAGTGCGTGCAAGTTAAGGTGACTCTGAGTATGCTCTCATGACGTATATAATGCAGGAAGTACTGCCTAATACTGCTTAAGGCAAAGTGCTTGTTCAATGTGAACCTTTTCAATTAGCAAAAGCCTACAGGTCACCGGGCCTTCTTTGGTTGAAGTCTTTGTTGGTTTAATACTAAGAATACCAGAAGTTCAATAACGCACACCTATGACAAATGAAGAACAGTGTTCATGAAGGCATTTTATGACAATATGAACGTGTCTTTGTTGCCACTGAGAATGTGCTGCTACAAAGGTTAAACGAGTAATTTCATGCTGTGCTTAGCCACACCTAAATAACGTCATTCACTTACTTTAGGACATCCTACTACCGCCCACCTTGTAAAGTTTCTGGGTAGCCAAACCATGAATATAGACAAATATTTTTCTCAATACTAAACTCACTTCTGTCAAACTGAATCACTTGCAACCATCTTTGTGTATATAGGTCTCTTACCTACAGTAGATATGACGACTACGGCTTGACATACTACTCACTTGTGAGTACACACACTCATTTGAAAAGCATGACTGTGACTACGGGTGAGTGATGAGGGGCATGAGCAAACCTGAGTATGAACGTGAGTGAGTACACATCAGAGTGAGTTGGCGTGAGTATGAATGTTAGTGAGTAGGTGTGAGTATGAACGTGAGTCCTCATAGATTCATCATTGATGAACACGGTTATGTGTGCGTACACATCCCTTGTGCCTTCATGAGTAATTCTTTTTCTGATCACCTTCCCACTGACTGTAGGGCAGCAAGTCAATTCAACCTGGTTAACCTGCCTGCCTTTCTTTCGTCTTTTACCTCTTTTTATTTTCTCTTTCATTTTATGTACCCTTGTAGTATAAATAGGTGTTAATCATGTGCATCAACACCCAGGGTCTATAGGAAAGTAGAGTAGAGAGGCAAATTTGCTTCATATATCTGTATTTTACAGTTGGCTAGTTGATAACTTGCATGAAAACTGATAACCAAGCAGCTCGACATGCGGTTTGGGATCTTCGACAGTGAGCATCAGTGTGATGATGTGTATGTGTTATTGATCACTTGAGATTTGAACAGCATTCTTACTTATTAGCACATACGACAACATGTAAAAAAAAGATCAGGCACTTATTCAGCTGTATAACCAGCTGATGACAAAGGTATTACAGTAGTAGGATCAGATGTGCAACATTGTCACTCTTAATGAGAGCAGTGAGCTTTCTCTTCTACAGATTTCAGTACATCAATACTTCCTTTATGGCTGAACTATGTAAACACATGTGTGCTCTTAAACCCTTTTGAGCAAATAAATGGTTGAGAGTGAAGCTTTTTGACAAAAACTGCATACATTTGTTTCATGAAGTATTCATATGTACAACACTGTGCGTATGTATATCACAATATGTAAGAAAATGTATTTAATTAAGACCAGTGTCTCAGAGAAGTTAAAATTGCATCATATAAAGAGGACATACAGGTAGCACCACTAGTTTATGAACGATTTACACGTGTATACCTTAAATCGTGATCTCTGATATATATTTAATGTGGTCTTTTGGGCAGAACTTAAGTGTGTGCAAGCGATATTAAGGTGACTATGCTCTTATGACGTACACATATATACAAATGAAGGACAGTCTAATACGGCTTCAGAGAAAGTGCTTGTTCAATGTGAATCTTTCCAAACAGCAAGGCCTACAGGCCACTGGGTCTTCTTTGATTGAAGTCATTGTTGGTTTAATACTGAGAATACAGGAAGTTCAATAACACACAATTATGACAAAAGAAAAACAGTTTTGTGGAGTCATTTTATGGCAAAGAGAATGTGTCTGTTGCCAGTGTTCATGTGCTACTACAATGGGTTAAACTAGTAATTTCACGCTGTGCTTAACCGCAGCTAAAGAACTTCATTGACTTACTTTAAGGCATATTACTTTCAGCCCACCTTGTACAGCTTCTGGGTAACCAATCCATGAACATAGACAAATATTTTTATGAATACAAAACTCACTTTTTTTGAACTGAATCATTTGCAACCATCAATACGTATACAGGTCTTTTACCTAGAGAAGATGTGAAAATCAGCTCGGCATACTCACTCATAAGGATAGGTCGGCAAACTCACTAATGAGTCGACTCAGACTCAGATCGAGCCATGAGTCTGAGTCTGAGTGAGACAGCGCCCCCCCCCCCCGAGGGGGCGCTGACATAATTGGGAGGGGGCGCTGCAACGAACCTTCGCCCCCTTGAAGGAGAACCCTGCGCACGCCTATGCTCCTTATGCAGAAGACCATGCTTTCCATATAGTCCTTATTGCCACATGGGCATTTCCATAGCAGATACGGATTCCGTTTGTTCTTTCCGTATGCCCATGCGGTTTCCGCACGTTCCGTATCATAGTTTCCATATATTCCGTATCGCCGCATGGGTGTGTCCGTATAACAGATGCGGATTTCGTGTGTTCCGTAAGACTCTATCCATACACCCGTACGGAATTCCTTATGTACCATATGTTACTTTCCATATCTTCCGTACAATTTCCGTATGCATCCGTATACGTCCGCACAAAATCCATATGTTTTATATGGAAAATATATGGAATCCGTATATTTTCCGTAAGATGGCATATGGATTTTTTCAGTAGGGTCCAACAATAAACCTTGCGATCTGTTGCAACCAGCATACGTAAGCTTATTTGTCCCACATTACGGAAACGTCGAAGACTGGCTAGGCCAAGATTTCTTTTCCGGCAGAGCTCTTTCGCTCAAGCTTTGCCGTGTGTCGTAGACAGAAAATTACCATCATCTGGAACCGTCACGCGCTCAGTGATCGTCCAAGCATTCTGTACAAGTGGTTAAAAAGAGAAGCTGAAACGTGCCCAACAGCTCTGCTGCGAACCAGTGTTGCTTGGCTTCGTGCAAGCTGAGCAAACTTTTAAGTCCGGAGCACCTTTGAGCCCTTGCTTTCGTACGGCTCGAAAGGAGGAAGGGAATTTGGTGTCTTGTTATGCCACCACTTGACGTCACGCACGGAAGACCATGTAAAGCATGGCCATGTAGAGAAAGGGAGCGGTAAAGGTAGCATAGCAAGGGAGTGGGATACAAAGCTTCGCAACGGATGCGAAAATCAAACCGAAGCAATGACGTGATTTCCCCAACGGCGTGCCTGTGGTACCCGCCTTTACGGGGGCGAAAATGGGAAGTAAATAACCGTTCGAGTGCATCAACACTGAACGCCGCCAGCCATTGTGGTCAAACAACCGGATGGCCATGAACTCGCACTCTACCTTTAAGAACGTTAAAACCCTGCTTGAAAAAAAGACGGCAGATCCCACGAATTGTGGGAATCGATGTAATGCGAAGCAGCCACCAAGGAGCTGCATACATCGTCTTGTAGGTCATTGAAGAAAATGCGTGTCGTTGTTTTCATGTTAACTCCTACTATTTATGTTCGTCACACAGTAACGTCGCGCAATACCAACTTCGGATAGATCAAGCTAGCGAAACGGCCAGCCAGCGCACCATGAGCGTGACACGTAAGTCATGCTGTACATGACATGTGTGTCATGACTTTCATGTTATGACTTGTCATTTATGTTCGTCATACAGTCATGTTACGACATATCAATTTTGGTGTACATTCGATTAACCAAGCGACCAGGAGAGCACAAAGTCGTAGGCGGCTGGATAGATAGATACCCTCAAAGTCGCAGAAGTTCGCTAAGAAATGCTTCGCATCTAAAATGTACACGAGGAAGGCACACACGGCTGCTGTCTTTGCGTTTTTAAAAGCAGACTTCCAACATGCCCGATTTGCCCCTCGGTGTTTTTGCACCTGAAACAATGACGATGCAGGTCCGAATAAATACCTATATGGGACAGGCATGCGCTACCCCCCCCCTTCACACCTCAAATGATTGAAGGAGGGGGTGCATGGCGCTTTTACGCGTGCGCACATTGTCTCCCTCTTTCTTTTTTTGTTGTTGTTGTAACCGAATGCTAACGTACTGTTTAAACTATACTTAATATGGATATGCCTAGTAGGTCCGGTTCTGACATATATTTTTGCGCTAAATGTAGAGCTTATGTCCTAAATTATGGTTTGTTAATGACTATCTTTGCGAGGTTCTATACGTCTATGTTTACACAAGTGTTCCTTAAGTGCAATGTTCTAGCTGAATGACTTTCGTCTGTATAGAATTGTTTATTTGTGTTATTGAAAGCCTAATGTTTTATTCCAAATAATTAACGCCATAACTGAGCCGCATTTATTCAGAAATACATTTGGAAAGACGCAACAGACAGGAAAAGAAAACTACAAATCGTCCAGAAAAGACAGGTCCGGATCTTCAACTGGCTCCTCGAACACCGCCCCGTCAACGTCCAACCAGTCGGGTAAAGGAGGAGCTCGCACAGGGTATGTGTCGTCCTCGGCCGAGGAGTTGTTCCCCCTCGATCCGCTGGGGCCTGGACTGGGCTCCAAGGTTTCCTCGTCGGGCAAGTCGTCTAGCCGCCGACGCTTGCAGGGTGGTCCGTCTTGGTCCTCTGAAACAGACGGCAAGGCACGATTGGAAGCATCATTTCTTGGAGACGTCTCAGCGTGGCCATCACGTACCTCGACTCCAACGGCCGGAACAGCCGGTGCAGGAACCACGCCGTCGTCCTCCTCCTCGTAGCTCGCGGAGTCGTCACGCGTGGAGTCGTCCTGGCAGGCCCACTTCTTCAACCACTGCACGATCAGGACACGCCGGTGGAGACTCTTGCTGCTCCGGATCTTCTCTTTAGCCTGCAGAAAGATGTCCCTCGCGGTCGGAGCACTGTTCCCGGACATGACGACGCAGGAGGATACTCACGTGGCGGGATCTTTTTCTAAGCAGCAGGAAGCGCACGTCCGTTCACGACCGAAGTCAGCGACCGAATGATGTTGAGCTCTCCAACCTCCCCCCCCCCCCTCTCGCAAACCGAGTGACGTCACGGGGAGGCTCGCCAATAGAGAGTCGTCAACGGGAGGGTCGCCCACAAGCCTCGCACTCAGAGTCGGGGCAGCTCCTGGTTGGCTAAAAAAGGCGCCCCTTCCGGATCTTTCTGTATAGGAGCGCAGCGTGTGCCTCCATTGTTTGGCTAGAAATTTCTGCAAATTGCTAATTTTTACGCTACAGCGCTTAGAAATTGGCTCACAATGTAACCATTCTCATAAGTCCTCTCCGCCTCTTAGACCTTCCGCTTAATGCTCCTTGTTGCCATATCGCCCGCACTGCTAGCCGTATATTAACTGGTGAGCCTCCTAGTTCTTTTTCTCCACTGCGTGTCAACGCTGTTTCTATACAAATACCTGAAAACCTTCTCTGCCCATCAACTCTTCTTCATTTTCCTCAGCCTCTCTTCGAAGCTCATTTTGCTCTGAGCTTCCCTCACTTCAAAGTATGTCCATCCCATATCACCCTTTACAGCCTCATTTGCCGTCTTCCCGTGAGCGCCCAACGCGAGGCGGCCAACCGTCCTTTGATTTACATCCGTTCCTGATTGTACCTCTGACTTCATGCACACCACTGACTTCCCAAATGTAAGTCCCGGGACCATCACACCCTCCCAGAGCCCTCGGAGCACCTCGTACCTATTGTATCCCCACAAAGCTTTCTGCTTCGTAATTGCAGCATTCCTCTTTCCCTTTGCTACCGATGATTTCTCTTGTACTTTCATATATCTATCACCCTCTATTACCCATACTCCGAGGTACTTGTACTCGCTTACCCTCGGTATTTTTTTTTTTTTGAAGTTGTCCTGGTTGGCTAAAAAAGGCACCCCTGCCGGATCTTTCTGTATAGGAGCGTAGCGTGTGCCTGCATTGTTTCGCTAGAAATTTCTGCAAAATGCTAATTTTGACGTTACAGCGCTTAGAAATTGTCTCACAATGTAACCGTTCTCATTTTGCTGGCGCATCGATGATCGAAGAAGCGCCATCGTAAGTACACGGCGCTGTTAAGTGAACGTACTGTAAAATGCCTCGTCGTAAACGAGTACAGGCGTAAAAAAATCTACTCGTTTGAAGCGAACGTTTTGTAAACTATCACGGTTCCGAAAGGGTGTACACTTCCCTAAATGATTTGTGTGTGGTGAATGATCCGCATTTGTCGTGAAAATTTACACTTCCCGGCAACTTCGCTGTACCTAATGATTTACATGACTTATGCATCATTTTGTCTGCTTTAAACTTGGTACAAGAGCGTCTAATGCACATTTTAACTTCATAAAGAACGAACCGTAAAATGAAGTTAAAAGAAAGATATAAAAAAGGAACAGAATCTTTGCTGTGAACGTGGATACCTTTCGTGGCTCGTGAAATCTCCGAGGCCTAGCGTGCATGCGGCGTAGACACGCGAAAACATGCTAGAAGCCCGTGCACAGTCGTAGGTTAGATAAGATACGGCATTAGGTGCTAATAAGTCAAGCAAGGCTGTAAGTAAAAGAACGCAACTAAATGTATAGAACTGTGAAACCACAGCATACAAAGCTAATATCTTTGGTTTTACCTTCCGAAACAACGATATGATTATGACAAACGCCGTTGTGGAGCGCTCGGGAAATTTTGATCGTCTGGTGTTCTTTAAAATTGTTTTATTGTGTGTTCTTCTATCGCAATGTATAATTTTGTATGTAATATTGACTTTTTTGTGGTTTTAACCATATATGATCTTGTGCAAACATATAGTATTTTTCATGTGCCTTCCCTGCTATAATCTCTGAAGAGATTGGCAGTATTGATAAAAAAAAAAAAAACTTGCTCTGAATCACGGGCCGCTAGTATTGCGCGTCCATTGAAATGCGACCGCCGCGGCCGGGATCCAACCCGTGACCTTTGGGTCAGCAGCCCAGCAACGTAATATCGACTGACAGCTAAACGCATTAAAACTACAACTTTAAACAAGGCAACCCTGGAAGTAATACAAGTTTAAATTTGACAAAGGCAGGTTATCCCAGTCGGTACTGGTGCGCACGCAAGCTCCACATTCTTATAACATGAATTAGACGCGCGCTCCAGAGCATAATACGCCTAAAACTTTTCGTCACCAGGCGCTGCCAATATCGAGTAGCCCTTGTTGCCAACTGCCAATGTATCCCCTTGTAAGTTCAGTGTTAATACGGCTGACCCACATGTCGGGCCGTTCGAGATATTTTTCGGCACAAATACGACTGTCGTGGACAAGGGACTCGCGTCAAAGATTGTCCCTTTCCAACAATAACCCTTGCGATCTGTTGCAACCAGCATACGTAAGCATATTTGTCCCACATTACGGAAACGTCGAAGACTGGCTAGGCCAAGATTTCTTTTCCGGCAGAGCTCTTTCGCTCAAGCTTTGCCGTGTGTCGTAAGACAGAAAATTACCATCATCTGGAACCGTCACGCGCTCAGTGATCGTCCAAGCATTCTGTACAAGTGGTTAAAAAGAGAAGCTGAAACGTGCCCAACAGCTCTGCTGCGAACCAGTGTTGCTTGGCTTCGTGCAAGCTGAGCAAACTTTTAAGTCCGGAGCACCTTTGAGCCCTAGCTTTCGTACGGCTCGAAAGGAGGAAGGGAATTTGGTGTCTTGTTATGCCACCACTTGACGTCACGCACGGAAGACCATGTAAAGCATGGCCATGTAGAGAAAGGGAGCGGTAAAGGTAGCATAGCAAGGGAGTGGGATACAAAGCTTCGCAACGGATGCGAAAATCAAACCGAAGCAATGACGTGATTTCCCCAACGGCGTGCCTGTGGTACCCGCCTTTACGGGGGCGAAAATGGGAAGTAAATAACCGTTCGAGTGCATCAACACTGAACGCCGCCAGCCATTGTGGTCAAACAACCGGATGGCCATGAACTCGCACTCTACCTTTAAGAACGTTAAAACCCTGCTTGAAAAAAAGACGGCAGATCCCACGAATTGTGGGAATCGATGTAATGCGAAGCAGCCACCAAGGAGCTGCATACATCGTCTTGTAGGTCATTGAAGAAAATGCGTGTCGTTGTTTTCATGTTAACTCCTACTATTTATGTTCGTCACACAGTAACGTCGCGCAATACCAACTTCGGATAGATCAAGCTAGCGAAACGGCCGCCAGCGCACCATGAGCGTGACACGTAAGTCATGCTGTACATGACATGTGTGTCATGACTTTCATGTTATGACTTGTCATTTATGTTCGTCATACAGTCATGTTACGACATACCAATTTTGGTGTACATTCGATTAACCAAGCGACCAGGAGAGCACAAAGTCGTAGGCGGCTAGATAGATAGATACGCTCAAAGTCGCAGAAGTTCGCTAAGAAATGCTTCGCATCTAAAATGTACACGAGGAAGGCACACACGGCTGCTGTCTTTGCGTTTTTAAAAGCAGACTTCCAACGTGCCCGATTTGCCCCTCGGTGTTTTTGCACCTGAAACAATGACGATGCAGGTCCGAATAAATACCTATATGGGACAGGCATGCGCTACCCCCCCCCCTTCACACCTCAAATGATTGAAGGAGGGGGTGCATGGCGCTTTTACGCGTGCGCACATTGTCTCCCTCTTTCTTTTTTGTTGTTGTTGTAACCGAATGCTAACGTACTGTTTAAACTATACTTAATATGGATATGCCTAGTAGGTCCGGTTCTGACATATATTTTTGCGCTAAATGTAGAGCTTATGTCCTAAATTATGGTTTGTTAATGACTATCTTTGCGAGGTTCTATACGTCTATGTTTACACAAGTGTTCCTTAAGTGCAATGTTCTAGCTGAATGACTTTCGTCTGTATAGAATTGTTTATTTGTGTTATTGAAAGCCTAATTTCTTATTCCAAATAATTAACGCCATAACTGAGCCGCATTTATTCAGAAATACATTTGGAAAGACGCAACAGACAGGAAAAGAAAACTACAAATCGTCCAGAAAAGACAGGTCCGGATCTTCAACTGGCTCCTCGAACACCGCCCCGTCAACGTCCAACCAGTCGGGTAAAGGAGGAGCTCGCACAGGGTAGGTGTCGTCCTCGGCCGAGGAGTTGTTCCCCCTCGATCCGCTGGGGCCTGGACTGGGCTCCAAGGTTTCCTCGTCGGGCAAGTCGTCTAGCCGCCGACGCTTGCAGGGTGGTCCGTCTTGGTCCTCTGAAACAGACGGCAAGGCACGATTGGAAGCATCATTTCTTGGAGACGTCTCAGCGTGGCCATCACGTACCTCGACTCCAACGGCCGGAACAGCCGGTGCAGGAACCACGCCGTCGTCCTCCTCCTCGTAGCTCGCGGAGTCGTCACGCGTGGAGTCGTCCTGGCAGGCCCACTTCTTCAACCACTGCACGATCAGGACACGCCGGTGGAGACTCTTGCTGCTCCGGATCTTCTCTTTAGCCTGCAGAAAGATGTCCCTCGCGGTCGGAGCACTGTTCCCGGACATGACGACGCAGGAGGATACTCACGTGGCGGGATCTTTTTCTAAGCAGCAGGAAGCGCACGTCCGTTCACGACCGAAGTCAGCGACCGAATGATGTTGAGCTCTCCAACCTCCCCCCCCCCCCTCTCGCAAACCGAGTGACGTCACGGGGAGGCTCGCCAATAGAGAGTCGTCAACGGGAGGGTCGCCCACAAGCCTCGCACTCAGAGTCGGGGCAGCTCCTGGTTGGCTAAAAAAGGCGCCCCTTCCGGATCTTTCTGTATAGGAGCGCAGCGTGTGCCTCCATTGTTTGGCTAGAAATTTCTGCAAATTGCTAATTTTTACGCTACAGCGCTTAGAAATTGGCTCACAATGTAACCATTCTCATAAGTCCTCTCCGCCTCTTAGACCTTCCGCTTAATGCTCCTTGTTGCCATATCGCCCGCACTGCTAGCCGTATATTAACTGGTGAGCCTCCTAGTTCTTTTTCTCCACTGCGTGTCAACGCTGTTTCTATACAAATACCTGAAAACCTTCTCTGCCCATCAACTCTTCTTCATTTTCCTCAGCCTCTCTTCGAAGCTCATTTTGCTCTGAGCTTCCCTCACTTCAAAGTATGTCCATCCCATATCACCCTTTACAGCCTCATTTGCCGTCTTCCCGTGAGCGCCCAACGCGAGGCGGCCAACCGTCCTTTGATTTACATCCGTTCCTGATTGTACCTCTGACTTCATGCACACCACTGACTTCCCAAATGTAAGTCCCGGGACCATCACACCCTCCCAGAGCCCTCGGAGCACCTCGTACCTATTGTATCCCCACAAAGCTTTCTGCTTCGTAATTGCAGCATTCCTCTTTCCCTTTGCTACCGATGATTTCTCTTGTACTTTCATATATCTATCACCCTCTACTACCCATACTCCGAGGTACTTGTACTCGCTTACCCTCGGTATTTTTTTTTTTTTTGAAGTTGTCCTGGTTGGCTAAAAAAGGCACCCCTGCCGGATCTTTCTGTATAGGAGCGTAGCGTGTGCCTGCATTGTTTCGCTAGAAATTTCTGCAAAATGCTAATTTTGACGTTACAGCGCTTAGAAATTGTCTCACAATGTAACCGTTCTCATTTTGCTGGCGCATCGATGATCGAAGAAGCGCCATCGTAAGTACACGGCGCTGTTAAGTGAACGTACTGTAAAATGCCTCGTCGTAAACGAGTACAGGCGTAAAAAAATCTACTCGTTTGAAGCGAACGTTTTGTAAACTTTCACGGTTCCGAAAGGGTGTACACTTCCCTAAATGATTTGTGTGTGGTGAATGATCCGCATTTGTCGTGAAAATTTACACTTCCCGGCAACTTCGCTGTACCTAATGATTTAACATGACTTATGCATCATTTTGTCTGCTTTAAACTTGGTACAAGAGCGTCTAATGCACATTTTAACTTCATAAAGAACGAACCGTAAAATGAAGTTAAAAGAAAGATATAAAAAAGGAACAGAATCTTTGCTGTGAACGTGGCATACCTTTCGTGGCTCGTGAAATCTCCGAGGCCTAGCGTGCATGCGGCGTAGACACGCGAAAACATGCTAGAAGCCCGTGCACAGTCGTAGGTTAGATAAGATACGGCATTAGGTGCTAATAAGTCAAGCAAGGCTGTAAGTAAAAGAACGCAACTAAATGTATAGAACTGTGAAACCACAGCATACAAAGCTAATATCTTTGGTTTTACCTTCCGAAACAACGATATGATTATGACAAACGCCGTTGTGGAGCGCTCGGGAAATTTTGATCGTCTGGTGTTCTTTAAAATTGTTTTATTGTGTGTTCTTCTATCGCAATGTATAATTTTGTATGTAATATTGACTTTTTTGTGGTTTTAACCATATATGATCTTGTGCAAACATATAGTATTTTTCATGTGCCTTCCCTGCTATAATCTCTGAAGAGATTGGCAGTATTGATAAAAAAAAAAAACTTGCTCTGAATCACGGGCCGCTAGTATTGCGCGTCCATTGAAATGCGACCGCCGCGGCCGGGATCCAACCCGTGACCTTTGGGTCAGCAGCCCAGCAACGTAATATCGACTGACAGCTAAACGCATTAAAACTACAACTTTAAACAAGGCAACCCTGGAAGTAATACAAGTTTAAATTTGACAAAGGCAGGTTATCCCAGTCGGTACTGGTGCGCACGCAAGCTCCACATTCTTATAACATGAATTAGACGCGCGCTCCAGAGCATAATACGCCTAAAACTTTTCGTCACCAGGCGCTGCCAATATCGAGTAGCCCTTGTTGCCAACTGCCAATGTATCCCCTTGTAAGTTCAGTGTTAATACGGCTGACCCACATGTCGGGCCGTTCGAGATATTTTTCGGCACAAATACGACTGTCGTGGACAAGGGACTCGCGTCAAAGATTGTCCCTTTCCAACAATAACCCTTGCGATCTGTTGCAACCAGCATACGTAAGCATATTTGTCCCACATTACGGAAACGTCGAAGACTGGCTAGGCCAAGATTTCTTTTCCGGCAGAGCTCTTTCGCTCAAGCTTTGCCGTGTGTCGTAGACAGAAAATTACCATCATCTGGAACCGTCACGCGCTCAGTGATCGTCCAAGCATTCTGTACAAGTGGTTAAAAAGAGAAGCTGAAACGTGCCCAACAGCTCTGCTGCGAACCAGTGTTGCTTGGCTTCGTGCAAGCTGAGCAAACTTTTAAGTCCGGAGCACCTTTGAGCCCTAGCTTTCGTACGGCTCGAAAGGAGGGAAAGGAGGAAGGGAATTTGGTGTCTTGTTATGCCACCACTTGACGTCACGCACGGAAGACCATGTAAAGCATGGCCATGTAGAGAAAGGGAGCGGTAAAGGTAGCATAGCAAGGGAGTGGGATACAAAGCTTCGCAACGGATGCGAAAATCAAACCGAAGCAATGACGTGATTTCCCCAACGGCGTGCCTGTGGTACCCGCCTTTACGGGGGCGAAAATGGGAAGTAAATAACCGTTCGAGTGCATCAACACTGAACGCCGCCAGCCATTGTGGTCAAACAACCGGATGGCCATGAACTCGCACTCTACCTTTAAGAACGTTAAAACCCTGCTTGAAAAAAAGACGGCAGATCCCACGAATTGTGGGAATCGATGTAATGCGAAGCAGCCACCAAGGAGCTGCATACATCGTCTTGTAGGTCATTGAAGAAAATGCGTGTCGTTGTTTTCATGTTAACTCCTACTATTTATGTTCGTCACACAGTAACGTCGCGCAATACCAACTTCGGATAGATCAAGCTAGCGAAACGGCCGCCAGCGCACCATGAGCGTGACACGTAAGTCATGCTGTACATGACATGTGTGTCATGACTTTCATGTTATGACTTGTCATTTATGTTCGTCATACAGTCATGTTACGACATACCAATTTTGGTGTACATTCGATTAACCAAGCGACCAGGAGAGCACAAAGTCGTAGGCGGCTAGATAGATAGATACGCTCAAAGTCGCAGAAGTTCGCTAAGAAATGCTTCGCATCTAAAATGTACACGAGGAAGGCACACACGGCTGCTGTCTTTGCGTTTTTAAAAGCAGACTTCCAACGTGCCCGATTTGCCCCTCGGTGTTTTTGCACCTGAAACAATGACGATGCAGGTCCGAATAAATACCTATATGGGACAGGCATGCGCTACCCCCCCCCCCTTCACACCTCAAATGATTGAAGGAGGGGGTGCATGGCGCTTTTACGCGTGCGCACATTGTCTCCCTCTTTCTTTTTTTGTTGTTGTTGTAACCGAATGCTAACGTACTGTTTAAACTATACTTAATATGGATATGCCTAGTAGGTCCGGTTCTGACATATATTTTTGCGCTAAATGTAGAGCTTATGTCCTAAATTATGGTTTGTTAATGACTATCTTTGCGAGGTTCTATACGTCTATGTTTACACAAGTGTTCCTTAAGTGCAATGTTCTAGCTGAATGACTTTCGTCTGTATAGAATTGTTTATTTGTGTTATTGAAAGCCTAATTTCTTATTCCAAATAATTAACGCCATAACTGAGCCGCATTTATTCAGAAATACATTTGGAAAGACGCAACAGACAGGAAAAGAAAACTACAAATCGTCCAGAAAAGACAGGTCCGGATCTTCAACTGGCTCCTCGAACACCGCCCCGTCAACGTCCAACCAGTCGGGTAAAGGAGGAGCTCGCACAGGGTAGGTGTCGTCCTCGGAGTTGTTCCCCCTCGATCCGCTGGGGCCTGGACTGGGCTCCAAGGTTTCCTCGTCGGGCAAGTCGTCTAGCCGCCGACGCTTGCAGGGTGGTCCGTCTTGGTCCTCTGAAACAGACGGCAAGGCACGATTGGAAGCATCATTTCTTGGAGACGTCTCAGCGTGGCCATCACGTACCTCGACTCCAACGGCCGGAACAGCCGGTGCAGGAACCACGCCGTCGTCCTCCTCCTCGTAGCTCGCGGAGTCGTCACGCGTGGAGTCGTCCTGGCAGGCCCACTTCTTCAACCACTGCACGATCAGGACACGCCGGTGGAGACTCTTGCTGCTCCGGATCTTCTCTTTAGCCTGCAGAAAGATGTCCCTCGCGGTCGGAGCACTGTTCCCGGACATGACGACGCAGGAGGATACTCACGTGGCGGGATCTTTTTCTAAGCAGCAGGAAGCGCACGTCCGTTCACGACCGAAGTCAGCGACCGAATGATGTTGAGCTCTCCAACCTCCCCCCCCCCCCTCTCGCAAACCGAGTGACGTCACGGGGAGGCTCGCCAATAGAGAGTCGTCAACGGGAGGGTCGCCCACAAGCCTCGCACTCAGAGTCGGGGCAGCTCCTGGTTGGCTAAAAAAGGCGCCCCTTCCGGATCTTTCTGTATAGGAGCGCAGCGTGTGCCTCCATTGTTTGGCTAGAAATTTCTGCAAATTGCTAATTTTTACGCTACAGCGCTTAGAAATTGGCTCACAATGTAACCATTCTCATAAGTCCTCTCCGCCTCTTAGACCTTCCGCTTAATGCTCCTTGTTGCCATATCGCCCGCACTGCTAGCCGTATATTAACTGGTGAGCCTCCTAGTTCTTTTTCTCCACTGCGTGTCAACGCTGTTTCTATACAAATACCTGAAAACCTTCTCTGCCCATCAACTCTTCTTCATTTTCCTCAGCCTCTCTTCGAAGCTCATTTTGCTCTGAGCTTCCCTCACTTCAAAGTATGTCCATCCCATATCACCCTTTACAGCCTCATTTGCCGTCTTCCCGTGAGCGCCCAACGCGAGGCGGCCAACCGTCCTTTGATTTACATCCGTTCCTGATTGTACCTCTGACTTCATGCACACCACTGACTTCCCAAATGTAAGTCCCGGGACCATCACACCCTCCCAGAGCCCTCGGAGCACCTCGTACCTATTGTATCCCCACAAAGCTTTCTGCTTCGTAATTGCAGCATTCCTCTTTCCCTTTGCTACCGATGATTTCTCTTGTACTTTCATATATCTATCACCCTCTATTACCCATACTCCGAGGTACTTGTACTCGCTTACCCTCGGTATTTTTTTTTTTTTTGAAGTTGTCCTGGTTGGCTAAAAAAGGCACCCCTGCCGGATCTTTCTGTATAGGAGCGTAGCGTGTGCCTGCATTGTTTCGCTAGAAATTTCTGCAAAATGCTAATTTTGACGTTACAGCGCTTAGAAATTGTCTCACAATGTAACCGTTCTCATTTTGCTGGCGCATCGATGATCGAAGAAGCGCCATCGTAAGTACACGGCGCTGTTAAGTGAACGTACTGTAAAATGCCTCGTCGTAAACGAGTACAGGCGTAAAAAAATCTACTCGTTTGAAGCGAACGTTTTGTAAACTTTCACGGTTCCGAAAGGGTGTACACTTCCCTAAATGATTTGTGTGTGGTGAATGATCCGCATTTGTCGTGAAAATTTACACTTCCCGGCAACTTCGCTGTACCTAATGATTTAACATGACTTATGCATCATTTTGTCTGCTTTAAACTTGGTACAAGAGCGTCTAATGCACATTTTAACTTCATAAAGAACGAACCGTAAAATGAAGTTAAAAGAAAGATATAAAAAAGGAACAGAATCTTTGCTGTGAACGTGGCATACCTTTCGTGGCTCGTGAAATCTCCGAGGCCTAGCGTGCATGCGGCGTAGACACGCGAAAACATGCTAGAAGCCCGTGCACAGTCGTAGGTTAGATAAGATACGGCATTAGGTGCTAATAAGTCAAGCAAGGCTGTAAGTAAAAGAACGCAACTAAATGTATAGAACTGTGAAACCACAGCATACAAAGCTAATATCTTTGGTTTTACCTTCCGAAACAACGATATGATTATGACAAACGCCGTTGTGGAGCGCTCGGGAAATTTTGATCGTCTGGTGTTCTTTAAAATTGTTTTATTGTGTGTTCTTCTATCGCAATGTATAATTTTGTATGTAATATTGACTTTTTTGTGGTTTTAACCATATATGATCTTGTGCAAACATATAGTATTTTTCATGTGCCTTCCCTGCTATAATCTCTGAAGAGATTGGCAGTATTGATAAAAAAAAAAAACTTGCTCTGAATCACGGGC
This sequence comes from Rhipicephalus sanguineus, assembly GCF_013339695.2. Taxonomy (NCBI): domain Eukaryota; kingdom Metazoa; phylum Arthropoda; class Arachnida; order Ixodida; family Ixodidae; genus Rhipicephalus; species Rhipicephalus sanguineus. Next base: position 31,082 of record NW_023615873.1, on the reverse strand, counting down.
CGCTAGTATTGCGCGTCCATTGAAATGCGACCGCCGCGGCCGGGATCCAACCCGTGACCTTTGGGTCAGCAGCCCAGCAACGTAATATCGACTGACAGCTAAACGCATTAAAACTACAACTTTAAACAAGGCAACCCTGGAAGTAATACAAGTTTAAATTTGACAAAGGCAGGTTATCCCAGTCGGTACTGGTGCGCACGCAAGCTCCACATTCTTATAACATGAATTAGACGCGCGCTCCAGAGCATAATACGCCTAAAACTTTTCGTCACCAGGCGCTGCCAATATCGAGTAGCCCTTGTTGCCAACTGCCAATGTATCCCCTTGTAAGTTCAGTGTTAATACGGCTGACCCACATGTCGGGCCGTTCGAGATATTTTTCGGCACAAATACGACTGTCGTGGACAAGGGACTCGCGTCAAAGATTGTCCCTTTCCAACAATAACCCTTGCGATCTGTTGCAACCAGCATACGTAAGCATATTTGTCCCACATTACGGAAACGTCGAAGACTGGCTAGGCCAAGATTTCTTTTCCGGCAGAGCTCTTTCGCTCAAGCTTTGCCGTGTGTCGTAGACAGAAAATTACCATCATCTGGAACCGTCACGCGCTCAGTGATCGTCCAAGCATTCTGTACAAGTGGTTAAAAAGAGAAGCTGAAACGTGCCCAACAGCTCTGCTGCGAACCAGTGTTGCTTGGCTTCGTGCAAGCTGAGCAAACTTTTAAGTCCGGAGCACCTTTGAGCCCTAGCTTTCGTACGGCTCGAAAGGAGGGAAAGGAGGAAGGGAATTTGGTGTCTTGTTATGCCACCACTTGACGTCACGCACGGAAGACCATGTAAAGCATGGCCATGTAGAGAAAGGGAGCGGTAAAGGTAGCATAGCAAGGGAGTGGGATACAAAGCTTCGCAACGGATGCGAAAATCAAACCGAAGCAATGACGTGATTTCCCCAACGGCGTGCCTGTGGTACCCGCCTTTACGGGGGCGAAAATGGGAAGTAAATAACCGTTCGAGTGCATCAACACTGAACGCCGCCAGCCATTGTGGTCAAACAACCGGATGGCCATGAACTCGCACTCTACCTTTAAGAACGTTAAAACCCTGCTTGAAAAAAAGACGGCAGATCCCACGAATTGTGGGAATCGATGTAATGCGAAGCAGCCACCAAGGAGCTGCATACATCGTCTTGTAGGTCATTGAAGAAAATGCGTGTCGTTGTTTTCATGTTAACTCCTACTATTTATGTTCGTCACACAGTAACGTCGCGCAATACCAACTTCGGATAGATCAAGCTAGCGAAACGGCCGCCAGCGCACCATGAGCGTGACACGTAAGTCATGCTGTACATGACATGTGTGTCATGACTTTCATGTTATGACTTGTCATTTATGTTCGTCATACAGTCATGTTACGACATACCAATTTTGGTGTACATTCGATTAACCAAGCGACCAGGAGAGCACAAAGTCGTAGGCGGCTAGATAGATAGATACGCTCAAAGTCGCAGAAGTTCGCTAAGAAATGCTTCGCATCTAAAATGTACACGAGGAAGGCACACACGGCTGCTGTCTTTGCGTTTTTAAAAGCAGACTTCCAACGTGCCCGATTTGCCCCTCGGTGTTTTTGCACCTGAAACAATGACGATGCAGGTCCGAATAAATACCTATATGGGACAGGCATGCGCTACCCCCCCCCCCCTTCACACCTCAAATGATTGAAGGAGGGGGTGCATGGCGCTTTTACGCGTGCGCACATTGTCTCCCTCTTTCTTTTTTTGTTGTTGTTGTAACCGAATGCTAACGTACTGTTTAAACTATACTTAATATGGATATGCCTAGTAGGTCCGGTTCTGACATATATTTTTGCGCTAAATGTAGAGCTTATGTCCTAAATTATGGTTTGTTAATGACTATCTTTGCGAGGTTCTATACGTCTATGTTTACACAAGTGTTCCTTAAGTGCAATGTTCTAGCTGAATGACTTTCGTCTGTATAGAATTGTTTATTTGTGTTATTGAAAGCCTAATTTCTTATTCCAAATAATTAACGCCATAACTGAGCCGCATTTATTCAGAAATACATTTGGAAAGACGCAACAGACAGGAAAAGAAAACTACAAATCGTCCAGAAAAGACAGGTCCGGATCTTCAACTGGCTCCTCGAACACCGCCCCGTCAACGTCCAACCAGTCGGGTAAAGGAGGAGCTCGCACAGGGTAGGTGTCGTCCTCGGAGTTGTTCCCCCTCGATCCGCTGGGGCCTGGACTGGGCTCCAAGGTTTCCTCGTCGGGCAAGTCGTCTAGCCGCCGACGCTTGCAGGGTGGTCCGTCTTGGTCCTCTGAAACAGACGGCAAGGCACGATTGGAAGCATCATTTCTTGGAGACGTCTCAGCGTGGCCATCACGTACCTCGACTCCAACGGCCGGAACAGCCGGTGCAGGAACCACGCCGTCGTCCTCCTCCTCGTAGCTCGCGGAGTCGTCACGCGTGGAGTCGTCCTGGCAGGCCCACTTCTTCAACCACTGCACGATCAGGACACGCCGGTGGAGACTCTTGCTGCTCCGGATCTTCTCTTTAGCCTGCAGAAAGATGTCCCTCGCGGTCGGAGCACTGTTCCCGGACATGACGACGCAGGAGGATACTCACGTGGCGGGATCTTTTTCTAAGCAGCAGGAAGCGCACGTCCGTTCACGACCGAAGTCAGCGACCGAATGATGTTGAGCTCTCCAACCTCCCCCCCCCCCCCTCTCGCAAACCGAGTGACGTCACGGGGAGGCTCGCCAATAGAGAGTCGTCAACGGGAGGGTCGCCCACAAGCCTCGCACTCAGAGTCGGGGCAGCTCCTGGTTGGCTAAAAAAGGCGCCCCTTCCGGATCTTTCTGTATAGGAGCGCAGCGTGTGCCTCCATTGTTTGGCTAGAAATTTCTGCAAATTGCTAATTTTTACGCTACAGCGCTTAGAAATTGGCTCACAATGTAACCATTCTCATAAGTCCTCTCCGCCTCTTAGACCTTCCGCTTAATGCTCCTTGTTGCCATATCGCCCGCACTGCTAGCCGTATATTAACTGGTGAGCCTCCTAGTTCTTTTTCTCCACTGCGTGTCAACGCTGTTTCTATACAAATACCTGAAAACCTTCTCTGCCCATCAACTCTTCTTCATTTTCCTCAGCCTCTCTTCGAAGCTCATTTTGCTCTGAGCTTCCCTCACTTCAAAGTATGTCCATCCCATATCACCCTTTACAGCCTCATTTGCCGTCTTCCCGTGAGCGCCCAACGCGAGGCGGCCAACCGTCCTTTGATTTACATCCGTTCCTGATTGTACCTCTGACTTCATGCACACCACTGACTTCCCAAATGTAAGTCCCGGGACCATCACACCCTCCCAGAGCCCTCGGAGCACCTCGTACCTATTGTATCCCCACAAAGCTTTCTGCTTCGTAATTGCAGCATTCCTCTTTCCCTTTGCTACCGATGATTTCTCTTGTACTTTCATATATCTATCACCCTCTATTACCCATACTCCGAGGTACTTGTACTCGCTTACCCTCGGTATTTTTTTTTTTTTGAAGTTGTCCTGGTTGGCTAAAAAAGGCACCCCTGCCGGATCTTTCTGTATAGGAGCGTAGCGTGTGCCTGCATTGTTTCGCTAGAAATTTCTGCAAAATGCTAATTTTGACGTTACAGCGCTTAGAAATTGTCTCACAATGTAACCGTTCTCATTTTGCTGGCGCATCGATGATCGAAGAAGCGCCATCGTAAGTACACGGCGCTGTTAAGTGAACGTACTGTAAAATGCCTCGTCGTAAACGAGTACAGGCGTAAAAAAATCTACTCGTTTGAAGCGAACGTTTTGTAAACTTTCACGGTTCCGAAAGGGTGTACACTTCCCTAAATGATTTGTGTGTGGTGAATGATCCGCATTTGTCGTGAAAATTTACACTTCCCGGCAACTTCGCTGTACCTAATGATTTAACATGACTTATGCATCATTTTGTCTGCTTTAAACTTGGTACAAGAGCGTCTAATGCACATTTTAACTTCATAAAGAACGAACCGTAAAATGAAGTTAAAAGAAAGATATAAAAAAGGAACAGAATCTTTGCTGTGAACGTGCATACCTTTCGTGGCTCGTGAAATCTCCGAGGCCTAGCGTGCATGCGGCGTAGACACGCGAAAACATGCTAGAAGCCCGTGCACAGTCGTAGGTTAGATAAGATACGGCATTAGGTGCTAATAAGTCAAGCAAGGCTGTAAGTAAAAGAACGCAACTAAATGTATAGAACTGTGAAACCACAGCATACAAAGCTAATATCTTTGGTTTTACCTTCCGAAACAACGATATGATTATGACAAACGCCGTTGTGGAGCGCTCGGGAAATTTTGATCGTCTGGTGTTCTTTAAAATTGTTTTATTGTGTGTTCTTCTATCGCAATGTATAATTTTGTATGTAATATTGACTTTTTTGTGGTTTTAACCATATATGATCTTGTGCAAACATATAGTATTTTTCATGTGCCTTCCCTGCTATAATCTCTGAAGAGATTGGCAGTATTGATAAAAAAAAAAAAACTTGCTCTGAATCACGGGCCGCTAGTATTGCGCGTCCATTGAAATGCGACCGCCGCGGCCGGGATCCAACCCGTGACCTTTGGGTCAGCAGCCCAGCAACGTAATATCGACTGACAGCTAAACGCATTAAAACTACAACTTTAAACAAGGCAACCCTGGAAGTAATACAAGTTTAAATTTGACAAAGGCAGGTTATCCCAGTCGGTACTGGTGCGCACGCAAGCTCCACATTCTTATAACATGAATTAGACGCGCGCTCCAGAGCATAATACGCCTAAAACTTTTCGTCACCAGGCGCTGCCAATATCGAGTAGCCCTTGTTGCCAACTGCCAATGTATCCCCTTGTAAGTTCAGTGTTAATACGGCTGACCCACATGTCGGGCCGTTCGAGATATTTTTCGGCACAAATACGACTGTCGTGGACAAGGGACTCGCGTCAAAGATTGTCCCTTTCCAACAATAACCCTTGCGATCTGTTGCAACCAGCATACGTAAGCATATTTGTCCCACATTACGGAAACGTCGAAGACTGGCTAGGCCAAGATTTCTTTTCCGGCAGAGCTCTTTCGCTCAAGCTTTGCCGTGTGTCGTAGACAGAAAATTACCATCATCTGGAACCGTCACGCGCTCAGTGATCGTCCAAGCATTCTGTACAAGTGGTTAAAAAGAGAAGCTGAAACGTGCCCAACAGCTCTGCTGCGAACCAGTGTTGCTTGGCTTCGTGCAAGCTGAGCAAACTTTTAAGTCCGGAGCACCTTTGAGCCCTAGCTTTCGTACGGCTCGAAAGGAGGGAAAGGAGGAAGGGAATTTGGTGTCTTGTTATGCCACCACTTGACGTCACGCACGGAAGACCATGTAAAGCATGGCCATGTAGAGAAAGGGAGCGGTAAAGGTAGCATAGCAAGGGAGTGGGATACAAAGCTTCGCAACGGATGCGAAAATCAAACCGAAGCAATGACGTGATTTCCCCAACGGCGTGCCTGTGGTACCCGCCTTTACGGGGGCGAAAATGGGAAGTAAATAACCGTTCGAGTGCATCAACACTGAACGCCGCCAGCCATTGTGGTCAAACAACCGGATGGCCATGAACTCGCACTCTACCTTTAAGAACGTTAAAACCCTGCTTGAAAAAAAGACGGCAGATCCCACGAATTGTGGGAATCGATGTAATGCGAAGCAGCCACCAAGGAGCTGCATACATCGTCTTGTAGGTCATTGAAGAAAATGCGTGTCGTTGTTTTCATGTTAACTCCTACTATTTATGTTCGTCACACAGTAACGTCGCGCAATACCAACTTCGGATAGATCAAGCTAGCGAAACGGCCGCCAGCGCACCATGAGCGTGACACGTAAGTCATGCTGTACATGACATGTGTGTCATGACTTTCATGTTATGACTTGTCATTTATGTTCGTCATACAGTCATGTTACGACATACCAATTTTGGTGTACATTCGATTAACCAAGCGACCAGGAGAGCACAAAGTCGTAGGCGGCTAGATAGATAGATACGCTCAAAGTCGCAGAAGTTCGCTAAGAAATGCTTCGCATCTAAAATGTACACGAGGAAGGCACACACGGCTGCTGTCTTTGCGTTTTTAAAAGCAGACTTCCAACGTGCCCGATTTGCCCCTCGGTGTTTTTGCACCTGAAACAATGACGATGCAGGTCCGAATAAATACCTATATGGGACAGGCATGCGCTACCCCCCCCCCCCTTCACACCTCAAATGATTGAAGGAGGGGGTGCATGGCGCTTTTACGCGTGCGCACATTGTCTCCCTCTTTCTTTTTTTGTTGTTGTTGTAACCGAATGCTAACGTACTGTTTAAACTATACTTAATATGGATATGCCTAGTAGGTCCGGTTCTGACATATATTTTTGCGCTAAATGTAGAGCTTATGTCCTAAATTATGGTTTGTTAATGACTATCTTTGCGAGGTTCTATACGTCTATGTTTACACAAGTGTTCCTTAAGTGCAATGTTCTAGCTGAATGACTTTCGTCTGTATAGAATTGTTTATTTGTGTTATTGAAAGCCTAATTTCTTATTCCAAATAATTAACGCCATAACTGAGCCGCATTTATTCAGAAATACATTTGGAAAGACGCAACAGACAGGAAAAGAAAACTACAAATCGTCCAGAAAAGACAGGTCCGGATCTTCAACTGGCTCCTCGAACACCGCCCCGTCAACGTCCAACCAGTCGGGTAAAGGAGGAGCTCGCACAGGGTAGGTGTCGTCCTCGGAGTTGTTCCCCCTCGATCCGCTGGGGCCTGGACTGGGCTCCAAGGTTTCCTCGTCGGGCAAGTCGTCTAGCCGCCGACGCTTGCAGGGTGGTCCGTCTTGGTCCTCTGAAACAGACGGCAAGGCACGATTGGAAGCATCATTTCTTGGAGACGTCTCAGCGTGGCCATCACGTACCTCGACTCCAACGGCCGGAACAGCCGGTGCAGGAACCACGCCGTCGTCCTCCTCCTCGTAGCTCGCGGAGTCGTCACGCGTGGAGTCGTCCTGGCAGGCCCACTTCTTCAACCACTGCACGATCAGGACACGCCGGTGGAGACTCTTGCTGCTCCGGATCTTCTCTTTAGCCTGCAGAAAGATGTCCCTCGCGGTCGGAGCACTGTTCCCGGACATGACGACGCAGGAGGATACTCACGTGGCGGGATCTTTTTCTAAGCAGCAGGAAGCGCACGTCCGTTCACGACCGAAGTCAGCGACCGAATGATGTTGAGCTCTCCAACCTCCCCCCCCCCCCTCTCGCAAACCGAGTGACGTCACGGGGAGGCTCGCCAATAGAGAGTCGTCAACGGGAGGGTCGCCCACAAGCCTCGCACTCAGAGTCGGGGCAGCTCCTGGTTGGCTAAAAAAGGCGCCCCTTCCGGATCTTTCTGTATAGGAGCGCAGCGTGTGCCTCCATTGTTTGGCTAGAAATTTCTGCAAATTGCTAATTTTTACGCTACAGCGCTTAGAAATTGGCTCACAATGTAACCATTCTCATAAGTCCTCTCCGCCTCTTAGACCTTCCGCTTAATGCTCCTTGTTGCCATATCGCCCGCACTGCTAGCCGTATATTAACTGGTGAGCCTCCTAGTTCTTTTTCTCCACTGCGTGTCAACGCTGTTTCTATACAAATACCTGAAAACCTTCTCTGCCCATCAACTCTTCTTCATTTTCCTCAGCCTCTCTTCGAAGCTCATTTTGCTCTGAGCTTCCCTCACTTCAAAGTATGTCCATCCCATATCACCCTTTACAGCCTCATTTGCCGTCTTCCCGTGAGCGCCCAACGCGAGGCGGCCAACCGTCCTTTGATTTACATCCGTTCCTGATTGTACCTCTGACTTCATGCACACCACTGACTTCCCAAATGTAAGTCCCGGGACCATCACACCCTCCCAGAGCCCTCGGAGCACCTCGTACCTATTGTATCCCCACAAAGCTTTCTGCTTCGTAATTGCAGCATTCCTCTTTCCCTTTGCTACCGATGATTTCTCTTGTACTTTCATATATCTATCACCCTCTATTACCCATACTCCGAGGTACTTGTACTCGCTTACCCTCGGTATTTTTTTTTTTTTTGAAGTTGTCCTGGTTGGCTAAAAAAGGCACCCCTGCCGGATCTTTCTGTATAGGAGCGTAGCGTGTGCCTGCATTGTTTCGCTAGAAATTTCTGCAAAATGCTAATTTTGACGTTACAGCGCTTAGAAATTGTCTCACAATGTAACCGTTCTCATTTTGCTGGCGCATCGATGATCGAAGAAGCGCCATCGTAAGTACACGGCGCTGTTAAGTGAACGTACTGTAAAATGCCTCGTCGTAAACGAGTACAGGCGTAAAAAAATCTACTCGTTTGAAGCGAACGTTTTGTAAACTTTCACGGTTCCGAAAGGGTGTACACTTCCCTAAATGATTTGTGTGTGGTGAATGATCCGCATTTGTCGTGAAAATTTACACTTCCCGGCAACTTCGCTGTACCTAATGATTTAACATGACTTATGCATCATTTTGTCTGCTTTAAACTTGGTACAAGAGCGTCTAATGCACATTTTAACTTCATAAAGAACGAACCGTAAAATGAAGTTAAAAGAAAGATATAAAAAAGGAACAGAATCTTTGCTGTGAACGTGCATACCTTTCGTGGCTCGTGAAATCTCCGAGGCCTAGCGTGCATGCGGCGTAGACACGCGAAAACATGCTAGAAGCCCGTGCACAGTCGTAGGTTAGATAAGATACGGCATTAGGTGCTAATAAGTCAAGCAAGGCTGTAAGTAAAAGAACGCAACTAAATGTATAGAACTGTGAAACCACAGCATACAAAGCTAATATCTTTGGTTTTACCTTCCGAAACAACGATATGATTATGACAAACGCCGTTGTGGAGCGCTCGGGAAATTTTGATCGTCTGGTGTTCTTTAAAATTGTTTTATTGTGTGTTCTTCTATCGCAATGTATAATTTTGTATGTAATATTGACTTTTTTGTGGTTTTAACCATATATGATCTTGTGCAAACATATAGTATTTTTCATGTGCCTTCCCTGCTATAATCTCTGAAGAGATTGGCAGTATTGATAAAAAAAAAAAAACTTGCTCTGAATCACGGGCCGCTAGTATTGCGCGTCCATTGAAATGCGACCGCCGCGGCCGGGATCCAACCCGTGACCTTTGGGTCAGCAGCCCAGCAACGTAATATCGACTGACAGCTAAACGCATTAAAACTACAACTTTAAACAAGGCAACCCTGGAAGTAATACAAGTTTAAATTTGACAAAGGCAGGTTATCCCAGTCGGTACTGGTGCGCACGCAAGCTCCACATTCTTATAACATGAATTAGACGCGCGCTCCAGAGCATAATACGCCTAAAACTTTTCGTCACCAGGCGCTGCCAATATCGAGTAGCCCTTGTTGCCAACTGCCAATGTATCCCCTTGTAAGTTCAGTGTTAATACGGCTGACCCACATGTCGGGCCGTTCGAGATATTTTTCGGCACAAATACGACTGTCGTGGACAAGGGACTCGCGTCAAAGATTGTCCCTTTCCAACAATAACCCTTGCGATCTGTTGCAACCAGCATACGTAAGCATATTTGTCCCACATTACGGAAACGTCGAAGACTGGCTAGGCCAAGATTTCTTTTCCGGCAGAGCTCTTTCGCTCAAGCTTTGCCGTGTGTCGTAGACAGAAAATTACCATCATCTGGAACCGTCACGCGCTCAGTGATCGTCCAAGCATTCTGTACAAGTGGTTAAAAAGAGAAGCTGAAACGTGCCCAACAGCTCTGCTGCGAACCAGTGTTGCTTGGCTTCGTGCAAGCTGAGCAAACTTTTAAGTCCGGAGCACCTTTGAGCCCTAGCTTTCGTACGGCTCGAAAGGAGGGAAAGGAGGAAGGGAATTTGGTGTCTTGTTATGCCACCACTTGACGTCACGCACGGAAGACCATGTAAAGCATGGCCATGTAGAGAAAGGGAGCGGTAAAGGTAGCATAGCAAGGGAGTGGGATACAAAGCTTCGCAACGGATGCGAAAATCAAACCGAAGCAATGACGTGATTTCCCCAACGGCGTGCCTGTGGTACCCGCCTTTACGGGGGCGAAAATGGGAAGTAAATAACCGTTCGAGTGCATCAACACTGAACGCCGCCAGCCATTGTGGTCAAACAACCGGATGGCCATGAACTCGCACTCTACCTTTAAGAACGTTAAAACCCTGCTTGAAAAAAAGACGGCAGATCCCACGAATTGTGGGAATCGATGTAATGCGAAGCAGCCACCAAGGAGCTGCATACATCGTCTTGTAGGTCATTGAAGAAAATGCGTGTCGTTGTTTTCATGTTAACTCCTACTATTTATGTTCGTCACACAGTAACGTCGCGCAATACCAACTTCGGATAGATCAAGCTAGCGAAACGGCCGCCAGCGCACCATGAGCGTGACACGTAAGTCATGCTGTACATGACATGTGTGTCATGACTTTCATGTTATGACTTGTCATTTATGTTCGTCATACAGTCATGTTACGACATACCAATTTTGGTGTACATTCGATTAACCAAGCGACCAGGAGAGCACAAAGTCGTAGGCGGCTAGATAGATAGATACGCTCAAAGTCGCAGAAGTTCGCTAAGAAATGCTTCGCATCTAAAATGTACACGAGGAAGGCACACACGGCTGCTGTCTTTGCGTTTTTAAAAGCAGACTTCCAACGTGCCCGATTTGCCCCTCGGTGTTTTTGCACCTGAAACAATGACGATGCAGGTCCGAATAAATACCTATATGGGACAGGCATGCGCTACCCCCCCCCCCTTCACACCTCAAATGATTGAAGGAGGGGGTGCATGGCGCTTTTACGCGTGCGCACATTGTCTCCCTCTTTCTTTTTTTGTTGTTGTTGTAACCGAATGCTAACGTACTGTTTAAACTATACTTAATATGGATATGCCTAGTAGGTCCGGTTCTGACATATATTTTTGCGCTAAATGTAGAGCTTATGTCCTAAATTATGGTTTGTTAATGACTATCTTTGCGAGGTTCTATACGTCTATGTTTACACAAGTGTTCCTTAAGTGCAATGTTCTAGCTGAATGACTTTCGTCTGTATAGAATTGTTTATTTGTGTTATTGAAAGCCTAATTTCTTATTCCAAATAATTAACGCCATAACTGAGCCGCATTTATTCAGAAATACATTTGGAAAGACGCAACAGACAGGAAAAGAAAACTACAAATCGTCCAGAAAAGACAGGTCCGGATCTTCAACTGGCTCCTCGAACACCGCCCCGTCAACGTCCAACCAGTCGGGTAAAGGAGGAGCTCGCACAGGGTAGGTGTCGTCCTCGGAGTTGTTCCCCCTCGATCCGCTGGGGCCTGGACTGGGCTCCAAGGTTTCCTCGTCGGGCAAGTCGTCTAGCCGCCGACGCTTGCAGGGTGGTCCGTCTTGGTCCTCTGAAACAGACGGCAAGGCACGATTGGAAGCATCATTTCTTGGAGACGTCTCAGCGTGGCCATCACGTACCTCGACTCCAACGGCCGGAACAGCCGGTGCAGGAACCACGCCGTCGTCCTCCTCCTCGTAGCTCGCGGAGTCGTCACGCGTGGAGTCGTCCTGGCAGGCCCACTTCTTCAACCACTGCACGATCAGGACACGCCGGTGGAGACTCTTGCTGCTCCGGATCTTCTCTTTAGCCTGCAGAAAGATGTCCCTCGCGGTCGGAGCACTGTTCCCGGACATGACGACGCAGGAGGATACTCACGTGGCGGGATCTTTTTCTAAGCAGCAGGAAGCGCACGTCCGTTCACGACCGAAGTCAGCGACCGAATGATGTTGAGCTCTCCAACCTCCCCCCCCCCCCTCTCGCAAACCGAGTGACGTCACGGGGAGGCTCGCCAATAGAGAGTCGTCAACGGGAGGGTCGCCCACAAGCCTCGCACTCAGAGTCGGGGCAGCTCCTGGTTGGCTAAAAAAGGCGCCCCTTCCGGATCTTTCTGTATAGGAGCGCAGCGTGTGCCTCCATTGTTTGGCTAGAAATTTCTGCAAATTGCTAATTTTTACGCTACAGCGCTTAGAAATTGGCTCACAATGTAACCATTCTCATAAGTCCTCTCCGCCTCTTAGACCTTCCGCTTAATGCTCCTTGTTGCCATATCGCCCGCACTGCTAGCCGTATATTAACTGGTGAGCCTCCTAGTTCTTTTTCTCCACTGCGTGTCAACGCTGTTTCTATACAAATACCTGAAAACCTTCTCTGCCCATCAACTCTTCTTCATTTTCCTCAGCCTCTCTTCGAAGCTCATTTTGCTCTGAGCTTCCCTCACTTCAAAGTATGTCCATCCCATATCACCCTTTACAGCCTCATTTGCCGTCTTCCCGTGAGCGCCCAACGCGAGGCGGCCAACCGTCCTTTGATTTACATCCGTTCCTGATTGTACCTCTGACTTCATGCACACCACTGACTTCCCAAATGTAAGTCCCGGGACCATCACACCCTCCCAGAGCCCTCGGAGCACCTCGTACCTATTGTATCCCCACAAAGCTTTCTGCTTCGTAATTGCAGCATTCCTCTTTCCCTTTGCTACCGATGATTTCTCTTGTACTTTCATATATCTATCACCCTCTATTACCCATACTCCGAGGTACTTGTACTCGCTTACCCTCGGTATTTTTTTTTTTTTTGAAGTTGTCCTGGTTGGCTAAAAAAGGCACCCCTGCCGGATCTTTCTGTATAGGAGCGTAGCGTGTGCCTGCATTGTTTCGCTAGAAATTTCTGCAAAATGCTAATTTTGACGTTACAGCGCTTAGAAATTGTCTCACAATGTAACCGTTCTCATTTTGCTGGCGCATCGATGATCGAAGAAGCGCCATCGTAAGTACACGGCGCTGTTAAGTGAACGTACTGTAAAATGCCTCGTCGTAAACGAGTACAGGCGTAAAAAAATCTACTCGTTTGAAGCGAACGTTTTGTAAACTTTCACGGTTCCGAAAGGGTGTACACTTCCCTAAATGATTTGTGTGTGGTGAATGATCCGCATTTGTCGTGAAAATTTACACTTCCCGGCAACTTCGCTGTACCTAATGATTTAACATGACTTATGCATCATTTTGTCTGCTTTAAACTTGGTACAAGAGCGTCTAATGCACATTTTAACTTCATAAAGAACGAACCGTAAAATGAAGTTAAAAGAAAGATATAAAAAAGGAACAGAATCTTTGCTGTGAACGTGCATACCTTTCGTGGCTCGTGAAATCTCCGAGGCCTAGCGTGCATGCGGCGTAGACACGCGAAAACATGCTAGAAGCCCGTGCACAGTCGTAGGTTAGATAAGATACGGCATTAGGTGCTAATAAGTCAAGCAAGGCTGTAAGTAAAAGAACGCAACTAAATGTATAGAACTGTGAAACCACAGCATACAAAGCTAATATCTTTGGTTTTACCTTCCGAAACAACGATATGATTATGACAAACGCCGTTGTGGAGCGCTCGGGAAATTTTGATCGTCTGGTGTTCTTTAAAATTGTTTTATTGTGTGTTCTTCTATCGCAATGTATAATTTTGTATGTAATATTGACTTTTTTGTGGTTTTAACCATATATGATCTTGTGCAAACATATAGTATTTTTCATGTGCCTTCCCTGCTATAATCTCTGAAGAGATTGGCAGTATTGATAAAAAAAAAAAACTTGCTCTGAATCACGGGCCGCTAGTATTGCGCGTCCATTGAAATGCGACCGCCGCGGCCGGGATCCAACCCGTGACCTTTGGGTCAGCAGCCCAGCAACGTAATATCGACTGACAGCTAAACGCATTAAAACTACAACTTTAAACAAGGCAACCCTGGAAGTAATACAAGTTTAAATTTGACAAAGGCAGGTTATCCCAGTCGGTACTGGTGCGCACGCAAGCTCCACATTCTTATAACATGAATTAGACGCGCGCTCCAGAGCATAATACGCCTAAAACTTTTCGTCACCAGGCGCTGCCAATATCGAGTAGCCCTTGTTGCCAACTGCCAATGTATCCCCTTGTAAGTTCAGTGTTAATACGGCTGACCCACATGTCGGGCCGTTCGAGATATTTTTCGGCACAAATACGACTGTCGTGGACAAGGGACTCGCGTCAAAGATTGTCCCTTTCCAACAATAACCCTTGCGATCTGTTGCAACCAGCATACGTAAGCATATTTGTCCCACATTACGGAAACGTCGAAGACTGGCTAGGCCAAGATTTCTTTTCCGGCAGAGCTCTTTCGCTCAAGCTTTGCCGTGTGTCGTAGACAGAAAATTACCATCATCTGGAACCGTCACGCGCTCAGTGATCGTCCAAGCATTCTGTACAAGTGGTTAAAAAGAGAAGCTGAAACGTGCCCAACAGCTCTGCTGCGAACCAGTGTTGCTTGGCTTCGTGCAAGCTGAGCAAACTTTTAAGTCCGGAGCACCTTTGAGCCCTAGCTTTCGTACGGCTCGAAAGGAGGGAAAGGAGGAAGGGAATTTGGTGTCTTGTTATGCCACCACTTGACGTCACGCACGGAAGACCATGTAAAGCATGGCCATGTAGAGAAAGGGAGCGGTAAAGGTAGCATAGCAAGGGAGTGGGATACAAAGCTTCGCAACGGATGCGAAAATCAAACCGAAGCAATGACGTGATTTCCCCAACGGCGTGCCTGTGGTACCCGCCTTTACGGGGGCGAAAATGGGAAGTAAATAACCGTTCGAGTGCATCAACACTGAACGCCGCCAGCCATTGTGGTCAAACAACCGGATGGCCATGAACTCGCACTCTACCTTTAAGAACGTTAAAACCCTGCTTGAAAAAAAGACGGCAGATCCCACGAATTGTGGGAATCGATGTAATGCGAAGCAGCCACCAAGGAGCTGCATACATCGTCTTGTAGGTCATTGAAGAAAATGCGTGTCGTTGTTTTCATGTTAACTCCTACTATTTATGTTCGTCACACAGTAACGTCGCGCAATACCAACTTCGGATAGATCAAGCTAGCGAAACGGCCGCCAGCGCACCATGAGCGTGACACGTAAGTCATGCTGTACATGACATGTGTGTCATGACTTTCATGTTATGACTTGTCATTTATGTTCGTCATACAGTCATGTTACGACATACCAATTTTGGTGTACATTCGATTAACCAAGCGACCAGGAGAGCACAAAGTCGTAGGCGGCTAGATAGATAGATACGCTCAAAGTCGCAGAAGTTCGCTAAGAAATGCTTCGCATCTAAAATGTACACGAGGAAGGCACACACGGCTGCTGTCTTTGCGTTTTTAAAAGCAGACTTCCAACGTGCCCGATTTGCCCCTCGGTGTTTTTGCACCTGAAACAATGACGATGCAGGTCCGAATAAATACCTATATGGGACAGGCATGCGCTACCCCCCCCCCCCTTCACACCTCAAATGATTGAAGGAGGGGGTGCATGGCGCTTTTACGCGTGCGCACATTGTCTCCCTCTTTCTTTTTTTGTTGTTGTTGTAACCGAATGCTAACGTACTGTTTAAACTATACTTAATATGGATATGCCTAGTAGGTCCGGTTCTGACATATATTTTTGCGCTAAATGTAGAGCTTATGTCCTAAATTATGGTTTGTTAATGACTATCTTTGCGAGGTTCTATACGTCTATGTTTACACAAGTGTTCCTTAAGTGCAATGTTCTAGCTGAATGACTTTCGTCTGTATAGAATTGTTTATTTGTGTTATTGAAAGCCTAATTTCTTATTCCAAATAATTAACGCCATAACTGAGCCGCATTTATTCAGAAATACATTTGGAAAGACGCAACAGACAGGAAAAGAAAACTACAAATCGTCCAGAAAAGACAGGTCCGGATCTTCAACTGGCTCCTCGAACACCGCCCCGTCAACGTCCAACCAGTCGGGTAAAGGAGGAGCTCGCACAGGGTAGGTGTCGTCCTCGGAGTTGTTCCCCCTCGATCCGCTGGGGCCTGGACTGGGCTCCAAGGTTTCCTCGTCGGGCAAGTCGTCTAGCCGCCGACGCTTGCAGGGTGGTCCGTCTTGGTCCTCTGAAACAGACGGCAAGGCACGATTGGAAGCATCATTTCTTGGAGACGTCTCAGCGTGGCCATCACGTACCTCGACTCCAACGGCCGGAACAGCCGGTGCAGGAACCACGCCGTCGTCCTCCTCCTCGTAGCTCGCGGAGTCGTCACGCGTGGAGTCGTCCTGGCAGGCCCACTTCTTCAACCACTGCACGATCAGGACACGCCGGTGGAGACTCTTGCTGCTCCGGATCTTCTCTTTAGCCTGCAGAAAGATGTCCCTCGCGGTCGGAGCACTGTTCCCGGACATGACGACGCAGGAGGATACTCACGTGGCGGGATCTTTTTCTAAGCAGCAGGAAGCGCACGTCCGTTCACGACCGAAGTCAGCGACCGAATGATGTTGAGCTCTCCAACCTCCCCCCCCCCCCCTCTCGCAAACCGAGTGACGTCACGGGGAGGCTCGCCAATAGAGAGTCGTCAACGGGAGGGTCGCCCACAAGCCTCGCACTCAGAGTCGGGGCAGCTCCTGGTTGGCTAAAAAAGGCGCCCCTTCCGGATCTTTCTGTATAGGAGCGCAGCGTGTGCCTCCATTGTTTGGCTAGAAATTTCTGCAAATTGCTAATTTTTACGCTACAGCGCTTAGAAATTGGCTCACAATGTAACCATTCTCATAAGTCCTCTCCGCCTCTTAGACCTTCCGCTTAATGCTCCTTGTTGCCATATCGCCCGCACTGCTAGCCGTATATTAACTGGTGAGCCTCCTAGTTCTTTTTCTCCACTGCGTGTCAACGCTGTTTCTATACAAATACCTGAAAACCTTCTCTGCCCATCAACTCTTCTTCATTTTCCTCAGCCTCTCTTCGAAGCTCATTTTGCTCTGAGCTTCCCTCACTTCAAAGTATGTCCATCCCATATCACCCTTTACAGCCTCATTTGCCGTCTTCCCGTGAGCGCCCAACGCGAGGCGGCCAACCGTCCTTTGATTTACATCCGTTCCTGATTGTACCTCTGACTTCATGCACACCACTGACTTCCCAAATGTAAGTCCCGGGACCATCACACCCTCCCAGAGCCCTCGGAGCACCTCGTACCTATTGTATCCCCACAAAGCTTTCTGCTTCGTAATTGCAGCATTCCTCTTTCCCTTTGCTACCGATGATTTCTCTTGTACTTTCATATATCTATCACCCTCTATTACCCATACTCCGAGGTACTTGTACTCGCTTACCCTCGGTATTTTTTTTTTTTTTGAAGTTGTCCTGGTTGGCTAAAAAAGGCACCCCTGCCGGATCTTTCTGTATAGGAGCGTAGCGTGTGCCTGCATTGTTTCGCTAGAAATTTCTGCAAAATGCTAATTTTGACGTTACAGCGCTTAGAAATTGTCTCACAATGTAACCGTTCTCATTTTGCTGGCGCATCGATGATCGAAGAAGCGCCATCGTAAGTACACGGCGCTGTTAAGTGAACGTACTGTAAAATGCCTCGTCGTAAACGAGTACAGGCGTAAAAAAATCTACTCGTTTGAAGCGAACGTTTTGTAAACTTTCACGGTTCCGAAAGGGTGTACACTTCCCTAAATGATTTGTGTGTGGTGAATGATCCGCATTTGTCGTGAAAATTTACACTTCCCGGCAACTTCGCTGTACCTAATGATTTAACATGACTTATGCATCATTTTGTCTGCTTTAAACTTGGTACAAGAGCGTCTAATGCACATTTTAACTTCATAAAGAACGAACCGTAAAATGAAGTTAAAAGAAAGATATAAAAAAGGAACAGAATCTTTGCTGTGAACGTGGATACCTTTCGTGGCTCGTGAAATCTCCGAGGCCTAGCGTGCATGCGGCGTAGACACGCGAAAACATGCTAGAAGCCCGTGCACAGTCGTAGGTTAGATAAGATACGGCATTAGGTGCTAATAAGTCAAGCAAGGCTGTAAGTAAAAGAACGCAACTAAATGTATAGAACTGTGAAACCACAGCATACAAAGCTAATATCTTTGGTTTTACCTTCCGAAACAACGATATGATTATGACAAACGCCGTTGTGGAGCGCTCGGGAAATTTTGATCGTCTGGTGTTCTTTAAAATTGTTTTATTGTGTGTTCTTCTATCGCAATGTATAATTTTGTATGTAATATTGACTTTTTTGTGGTTTTAACCATATATGATCTTGTGCAAACATATAGTATTTTTCATGTGCCTTCCCTGCTATAATCTCTGAAGAGATTGGCAGTATTGATAAAAAAAAAAAAACTTGCTCTGAATCACGGGCCGCTAGTATTGCGCGTCCATTGAAATGCGACCGCCGCGGCCGGGATCCAACCCGTGACCTTTGGGTCAGCAGCCCAGCAACGTAATATCGACTGACAGCTAAACGCATTAAAACTACAACTTTAAACAAGGCAACCCTGGAAGTAATACAAGTTTAAATTTGACAAAGGCAGGTTATCCCAGTCGGTACTGGTGCGCACGCAAGCTCCACATTCTTATAACATGAATTAGACGCGCGCTCCAGAGCATAATACGCCTAAAACTTTTCGTCACCAGGCGCTGCCAATATCGAGTAGCCCTTGTTGCCAACTGCCAATGTATCCCCTTGTAAGTTCAGTGTTAATACGGCTGACCCACATGTCGGGCCGTTCGAGATATTTTTCGGCACAAATACGACTGTCGTGGACAAGGGACTCGCGTCAAAGATTGTCCCTTTCCAACAATAACCCTTGCGATCTGTTGCAACCAGCATACGTAAGCATATTTGTCCCACATTACGGAAACGTCGAAGACTGGCTAGGCCAAGATTTCTTTTCCGGCAGAGCTCTTTCGCTCAAGCTTTGCCGTGTGTCGTAGACAGAAAATTACCATCATCTGGAACCGTCACGCGCTCAGTGATCGTCCAAGCATTCTGTACAAGTGGTTAAAAAGAGAAGCTGAAACGTGCCCAACAGCTCTGCTGCGAACCAGTGTTGCTTGGCTTCGTGCAAGCTGAGCAAACTTTTAAGTCCGGAGCACCTTTGAGCCCTAGCTTTCGTACGGCTCGAAAGGAGGGAAAGGAGGAAGGGAATTTGGTGTCTTGTTATGCCACCACTTGACGTCACGCACGGAAGACCATGTAAAGCATGGCCATGTAGAGAAAGGGAGCGGTAAAGGTAGCATAGCAAGGGAGTGGGATACAAAGCTTCGCAACGGATGCGAAAATCAAACCGAAGCAATGACGTGATTTCCCCAACGGCGTGCCTGTGGTACCCGCCTTTACGGGGGCGAAAATGGGAAGTAAATAACCGTTCGAGT
This sequence comes from Rhipicephalus sanguineus, assembly GCF_013339695.2. Lineage (NCBI taxonomy): Eukaryota > Metazoa > Arthropoda > Arachnida > Ixodida > Ixodidae > Rhipicephalus > Rhipicephalus sanguineus. The sequence goes on along the minus strand of NW_023615873.1, from coordinate 11,711 downwards.
GCATCAACACTGAACGCCGCCAGCCATTGTGGTCAAACAACCGGATGGCCATGAACTCGCACTCTACCTTTAAGAACGTTAAAACCCTGCTTGAAAAAAAGACGGCAGATCCCACGAATTGTGGGAATCGATGTAATGCGAAGCAGCCACCAAGGAGCTGCATACATCGTCTTGTAGGTCATTGAAGAAAATGCGTGTCGTTGTTTTCATGTTAACTCCTACTATTTATGTTCGTCACACAGTAACGTCGCGCAATACCAACTTCGGATAGATCAAGCTAGCGAAACGGCCGCCAGCGCACCATGAGCGTGACACGTAAGTCATGCTGTACATGACATGTGTGTCATGACTTTCATGTTATGACTTGTCATTTATGTTCGTCATACAGTCATGTTACGACATACCAATTTTGGTGTACATTCGATTAACCAAGCGACCAGGAGAGCACAAAGTCGTAGGCGGCTAGATAGATAGATACGCTCAAAGTCGCAGAAGTTCGCTAAGAAATGCTTCGCATCTAAAATGTACACGAGGAAGGCACACACGGCTGCTGTCTTTGCGTTTTTAAAAGCAGACTTCCAACGTGCCCGATTTGCCCCTCGGTGTTTTTGCACCTGAAACAATGACGATGCAGGTCCGAATAAATACCTATATGGGACAGGCATGCGCTACCCCCCCCCCCCTTCACACCTCAAATGATTGAAGGAGGGGGTGCATGGCGCTTTTACGCGTGCGCACATTGTCTCCCTCTTTCTTTTTTTGTTGTTGTTGTAACCGAATGCTAACGTACTGTTTAAACTATACTTAATATGGATATGCCTAGTAGGTCCGGTTCTGACATATATTTTTGCGCTAAATGTAGAGCTTATGTCCTAAATTATGGTTTGTTAATGACTATCTTTGCGAGGTTCTATACGTCTATGTTTACACAAGTGTTCCTTAAGTGCAATGTTCTAGCTGAATGACTTTCGTCTGTATAGAATTGTTTATTTGTGTTATTGAAAGCCTAATTTCTTATTCCAAATAATTAACGCCATAACTGAGCCGCATTTATTCAGAAATACATTTGGAAAGACGCAACAGACAGGAAAAGAAAACTACAAATCGTCCAGAAAAGACAGGTCCGGATCTTCAACTGGCTCCTCGAACACCGCCCCGTCAACGTCCAACCAGTCGGGTAAAGGAGGAGCTCGCACAGGGTAGGTGTCGTCCTCGGAGTTGTTCCCCCTCGATCCGCTGGGGCCTGGACTGGGCTCCAAGGTTTCCTCGTCGGGCAAGTCGTCTAGCCGCCGACGCTTGCAGGGTGGTCCGTCTTGGTCCTCTGAAACAGACGGCAAGGCACGATTGGAAGCATCATTTCTTGGAGACGTCTCAGCGTGGCCATCACGTACCTCGACTCCAACGGCCGGAACAGCCGGTGCAGGAACCACGCCGTCGTCCTCCTCCTCGTAGCTCGCGGAGTCGTCACGCGTGGAGTCGTCCTGGCAGGCCCACTTCTTCAACCACTGCACGATCAGGACACGCCGGTGGAGACTCTTGCTGCTCCGGATCTTCTCTTTAGCCTGCAGAAAGATGTCCCTCGCGGTCGGAGCACTGTTCCCGGACATGACGACGCAGGAGGATACTCACGTGGCGGGATCTTTTTCTAAGCAGCAGGAAGCGCACGTCCGTTCACGACCGAAGTCAGCGACCGAATGATGTTGAGCTCTCCAACCTCCCCCCCCCCCCTCTCGCAAACCGAGTGACGTCACGGGGAGGCTCGCCAATAGAGAGTCGTCAACGGGAGGGTCGCCCACAAGCCTCGCACTCAGAGTCGGGGCAGCTCCTGGTTGGCTAAAAAAGGCGCCCCTTCCGGATCTTTCTGTATAGGAGCGCAGCGTGTGCCTCCATTGTTTGGCTAGAAATTTCTGCAAATTGCTAATTTTTACGCTACAGCGCTTAGAAATTGGCTCACAATGTAACCATTCTCATAAGTCCTCTCCGCCTCTTAGACCTTCCGCTTAATGCTCCTTGTTGCCATATCGCCCGCACTGCTAGCCGTATATTAACTGGTGAGCCTCCTAGTTCTTTTTCTCCACTGCGTGTCAACGCTGTTTCTATACAAATACCTGAAAACCTTCTCTGCCCATCAACTCTTCTTCATTTTCCTCAGCCTCTCTTCGAAGCTCATTTTGCTCTGAGCTTCCCTCACTTCAAAGTATGTCCATCCCATATCACCCTTTACAGCCTCATTTGCCGTCTTCCCGTGAGCGCCCAACGCGAGGCGGCCAACCGTCCTTTGATTTACATCCGTTCCTGATTGTACCTCTGACTTCATGCACACCACTGACTTCCCAAATGTAAGTCCCGGGACCATCACACCCTCCCAGAGCCCTCGGAGCACCTCGTACCTATTGTATCCCCACAAAGCTTTCTGCTTCGTAATTGCAGCATTCCTCTTTCCCTTTGCTACCGATGATTTCTCTTGTACTTTCATATATCTATCACCCTCTATTACCCATACTCCGAGGTACTTGTACTCGCTTACCCTCGGTATTTTTTTTTTTTTTGAAGTTGTCCTGGTTGGCTAAAAAAGGCACCCCTGCCGGATCTTTCTGTATAGGAGCGTAGCGTGTGCCTGCATTGTTTCGCTAGAAATTTCTGCAAAATGCTAATTTTGACGTTACAGCGCTTAGAAATTGTCTCACAATGTAACCGTTCTCATTTTGCTGGCGCATCGATGATCGAAGAAGCGCCATCGTAAGTACACGGCGCTGTTAAGTGAACGTACTGTAAAATGCCTCGTCGTAAACGAGTACAGGCGTAAAAAAATCTACTCGTTTGAAGCGAACGTTTTGTAAACTTTCACGGTTCCGAAAGGGTGTACACTTCCCTAAATGATTTGTGTGTGGTGAATGATCCGCATTTGTCGTGAAAATTTACACTTCCCGGCAACTTCGCTGTACCTAATGATTTAACATGACTTATGCATCATTTTGTCTGCTTTAAACTTGGTACAAGAGCGTCTAATGCACATTTTAACTTCATAAAGAACGAACCGTAAAATGAAGTTAAAAGAAAGATATAAAAAAGGAACAGAATCTTTGCTGTGAACGTGGATACCTTTCGTGGCTCGTGAAATCTCCGAGGCCTAGCGTGCATGCGGCGTAGACACGCGAAAACATGCTAGAAGCCCGTGCACAGTCGTAGGTTAGATAAGATACGGCATTAGGTGCTAATAAGTCAAGCAAGGCTGTAAGTAAAAGAACGCAACTAAATGTATAGAACTGTGAAACCACAGCATACAAAGCTAATATCTTTGGTTTTACCTTCCGAAACAACGATATGATTATGACAAACGCCGTTGTGGAGCGCTCGGGAAATTTTGATCGTCTGGTGTTCTTTAAAATTGTTTTATTGTGTGTTCTTCTATCGCAATGTATAATTTTGTATGTAATATTGACTTTTTTGTGGTTTTAACCATATATGATCTTGTGCAAACATATAGTATTTTTCATGTGCCTTCCCTGCTATAATCTCTGAAGAGATTGGCAGTATTGATAAAAAAAAAAAACTTGCTCTGAATCACGGGCCGCTAGTATTGCGCGTCCATTGAAATGCGACCGCCGCGGCCGGGATCCAACCCGTGACCTTTGGGTCAGCAGCCCAGCAACGTAATATCGACTGACAGCTAAACGCATTAAAACTACAACTTTAAACAAGGCAACCCTGGAAGTAATACAAGTTTAAATTTGACAAAGGCAGGTTATCCCAGTCGGTACTGGTGCGCACGCAAGCTCCACATTCTTATAACATGAATTAGACGCGCGCTCCAGAGCATAATACGCCTAAAACTTTTCGTCACCAGGCGCTGCCAATATCGAGTAGCCCTTGTTGCCAACTGCCAATGTATCCCCTTGTAAGTTCAGTGTTAATACGGCTGACCCACATGTCGGGCCGTTCGAGATATTTTTCGGCACAAATACGACTGTCGTGGACAAGGGACTCGCGTCAAAGATTGTCCCTTTCCAACAATAACCCTTGCGATCTGTTGCAACCAGCATACGTAAGCATATTTGTCCCACATTACGGAAACGTCGAAGACTGGCTAGGCCAAGATTTCTTTTCCGGCAGAGCTCTTTCGCTCAAGCTTTGCCGTGTGTCGTAGACAGAAAATTACCATCATCTGGAACCGTCACGCGCTCAGTGATCGTCCAAGCATTCTGTACAAGTGGTTAAAAAGAGAAGCTGAAACGTGCCCAACAGCTCTGCTGCGAACCAGTGTTGCTTGGCTTCGTGCAAGCTGAGCAAACTTTTAAGTCCGGAGCACCTTTGAGCCCTAGCTTTCGTACGGCTCGAAAGGAGGGAAAGGAGGAAGGGAATTTGGTGTCTTGTTATGCCACCACTTGACGTCACGCACGGAAGACCATGTAAAGCATGGCCATGTAGAGAAAGGGAGCGGTAAAGGTAGCATAGCAAGGGAGTGGGATACAAAGCTTCGCAACGGATGCGAAAATCAAACCGAAGCAATGACGTGATTTCCCCAACGGCGTGCCTGTGGTACCCGCCTTTACGGGGGCGAAAATGGGAAGTAAATAACCGTTCGAGTGCATCAACACTGAACGCCGCCAGCCATTGTGGTCAAACAACCGGATGGCCATGAACTCGCACTCTACCTTTAAGAACGTTAAAACCCTGCTTGAAAAAAAGACGGCAGATCCCACGAATTGTGGGAATCGATGTAATGCGAAGCAGCCACCAAGGAGCTGCATACATCGTCTTGTAGGTCATTGAAGAAAATGCGTGTCGTTGTTTTCATGTTAACTCCTACTATTTATGTTCGTCACACAGTAACGTCGCGCAATACCAACTTCGGATAGATCAAGCTAGCGAAACGGCCGCCAGCGCACCATGAGCGTGACACGTAAGTCATGCTGTACATGACATGTGTGTCATGACTTTCATGTTATGACTTGTCATTTATGTTCGTCATACAGTCATGTTACGACATACCAATTTTGGTGTACATTCGATTAACCAAGCGACCAGGAGAGCACAAAGTCGTAGGCGGCTAGATAGATAGATACGCTCAAAGTCGCAGAAGTTCGCTAAGAAATGCTTCGCATCTAAAATGTACACGAGGAAGGCACACACGGCTGCTGTCTTTGCGTTTTTAAAAGCAGACTTCCAACGTGCCCGATTTGCCCCTCGGTGTTTTTGCACCTGAAACAATGACGATGCAGGTCCGAATAAATACCTATATGGGACAGGCATGCGCTACCCCCCCCCCCTTCACACCTCAAATGATTGAAGGAGGGGGTGCATGGCGCTTTTACGCGTGCGCACATTGTCTCCCTCTTTCTTTTTTTGTTGTTGTTGTAACCGAATGCTAACGTACTGTTTAAACTATACTTAATATGGATATGCCTAGTAGGTCCGGTTCTGACATATATTTTTGCGCTAAATGTAGAGCTTATGTCCTAAATTATGGTTTGTTAATGACTATCTTTGCGAGGTTCTATACGTCTATGTTTACACAAGTGTTCCTTAAGTGCAATGTTCTAGCTGAATGACTTTCGTCTGTATAGAATTGTTTATTTGTGTTATTGAAAGCCTAATTTCTTATTCCAAATAATTAACGCCATAACTGAGCCGCATTTATTCAGAAATACATTTGGAAAGACGCAACAGACAGGAAAAGAAAACTACAAATCGTCCAGAAAAGACAGGTCCGGATCTTCAACTGGCTCCTCGAACACCGCCCCGTCAACGTCCAACCAGTCGGGTAAAGGAGGAGCTCGCACAGGGTAGGTGTCGTCCTCGGAGTTGTTCCCCCTCGATCCGCTGGGGCCTGGACTGGGCTCCAAGGTTTCCTCGTCGGGCAAGTCGTCTAGCCGCCGACGCTTGCAGGGTGGTCCGTCTTGGTCCTCTGAAACAGACGGCAAGGCACGATTGGAAGCATCATTTCTTGGAGACGTCTCAGCGTGGCCATCACGTACCTCGACTCCAACGGCCGGAACAGCCGGTGCAGGAACCACGCCGTCGTCCTCCTCCTCGTAGCTCGCGGAGTCGTCACGCGTGGAGTCGTCCTGGCAGGCCCACTTCTTCAACCACTGCACGATCAGGACACGCCGGTGGAGACTCTTGCTGCTCCGGATCTTCTCTTTAGCCTGCAGAAAGATGTCCCTCGCGGTCGGAGCACTGTTCCCGGACATGACGACGCAGGAGGATACTCACGTGGCGGGATCTTTTTCTAAGCAGCAGGAAGCGCACGTCCGTTCACGACCGAAGTCAGCGACCGAATGATGTTGAGCTCTCCAACCTCCCCCCCCCCCCTCTCGCAAACCGAGTGACGTCACGGGGAGGCTCGCCAATAGAGAGTCGTCAACGGGAGGGTCGCCCACAAGCCTCGCACTCAGAGTCGGGGCAGCTCCTGGTTGGCTAAAAAAGGCGCCCCTTCCGGATCTTTCTGTATAGGAGCGCAGCGTGTGCCTCCATTGTTTGGCTAGAAATTTCTGCAAATTGCTAATTTTTACGCTACAGCGCTTAGAAATTGGCTCACAATGTAACCATTCTCATAAGTCCTCTCCGCCTCTTAGACCTTCCGCTTAATGCTCCTTGTTGCCATATCGCCCGCACTGCTAGCCGTATATTAACTGGTGAGCCTCCTAGTTCTTTTTCTCCACTGCGTGTCAACGCTGTTTCTATACAAATACCTGAAAACCTTCTCTGCCCATCAACTCTTCTTCATTTTCCTCAGCCTCTCTTCGAAGCTCATTTTGCTCTGAGCTTCCCTCACTTCAAAGTATGTCCATCCCATATCACCCTTTACAGCCTCATTTGCCGTCTTCCCGTGAGCGCCCAACGCGAGGCGGCCAACCGTCCTTTGATTTACATCCGTTCCTGATTGTACCTCTGACTTCATGCACACCACTGACTTCCCAAATGTAAGTCCCGGGACCATCACACCCTCCCAGAGCCCTCGGAGCACCTCGTACCTATTGTATCCCCACAAAGCTTTCTGCTTCGTAATTGCAGCATTCCTCTTTCCCTTTGCTACCGATGATTTCTCTTGTACTTTCATATATCTATCACCCTCTATTACCCATACTCCGAGGTACTTGTACTCGCTTACCCTCGGTATTTTTTTTTTTTTTGAAGTTGTCCTGGTTGGCTAAAAAAGGCACCCCTGCCGGATCTTTCTGTATAGGAGCGTAGCGTGTGCCTGCATTGTTTCGCTAGAAATTTCTGCAAAATGCTAATTTTGACGTTACAGCGCTTAGAAATTGTCTCACAATGTAACCGTTCTCATTTTGCTGGCGCATCGATGATCGAAGAAGCGCCATCGTAAGTACACGGCGCTGTTAAGTGAACGTACTGTAAAATGCCTCGTCGTAAACGAGTACAGGCGTAAAAAAATCTACTCGTTTGAAGCGAACGTTTTGTAAACTTTCACGGTTCCGAAAGGGTGTACACTTCCCTAAATGATTTGTGTGTGGTGAATGATCCGCATTTGTCGTGAAAATTTACACTTCCCGGCAACTTCGCTGTACCTAATGATTTAACATGACTTATGCATCATTTTGTCTGCTTTAAACTTGGTACAAGAGCGTCTAATGCACATTTTAACTTCATAAAGAACGAACCGTAAAATGAAGTTAAAAGAAAGATATAAAAAAGGAACAGAATCTTTGCTGTGAACGTGGATACCTTTCGTGGCTCGTGAAATCTCCGAGGCCTAGCGTGCATGCGGCGTAGACACGCGAAAACATGCTAGAAGCCCGTGCACAGTCGTAGGTTAGATAAGATACGGCATTAGGTGCTAATAAGTCAAGCAAGGCTGTAAGTAAAAGAACGCAACTAAATGTATAGAACTGTGAAACCACAGCATACAAAGCTAATATCTTTGGTTTTACCTTCCGAAACAACGATATGATTATGACAAACGCCGTTGTGGAGCGCTCGGGAAATTTTGATCGTCTGGTGTTCTTTAAAATTGTTTTATTGTGTGTTCTTCTATCGCAATGTATAATTTTGTATGTAATATTGACTTTTTTGTGGTTTTAACCATATATGATCTTGTGCAAACATATAGTATTTTTCATGTGCCTTCCCTGCTATAATCTCTGAAGAGATTGGCAGTATTGATAAAAAAAAAAAACTTGCTCTGAATCACGGGCCGCTAGTATTGCGCGTCCATTGAAATGCGACCGCCGCGGCCGGGATCCAACCCGTGACCTTTGGGTCAGCAGCCCAGCAACGTAATATCGACTGACAGCTAAACGCATTAAAACTACAACTTTAAACAAGGCAACCCTGGAAGTAATACAAGTTTAAATTTGACAAAGGCAGGTTATCCCAGTCGGTACTGGTGCGCACGCAAGCTCCACATTCTTATAACATGAATTAGACGCGCGCTCCAGAGCATAATACGCCTAAAACTTTTCGTCACCAGGCGCTGCCAATATCGAGTAGCCCTTGTTGCCAACTGCCAATGTATCCCCTTGTAAGTTCAGTGTTAATACGGCTGACCCACATGTCGGGCCGTTCGAGATATTTTTCGGCACAAATACGACTGTCGTGGACAAGGGACTCGCGTCAAAGATTGTCCCTTTCCAACAATAACCCTTGCGATCTGTTGCAACCAGCATACGTAAGCATATTTGTCCCACATTACGGAAACGTCGAAGACTGGCTAGGCCAAGATTTCTTTTCCGGCAGAGCTCTTTCGCTCAAGCTTTGCCGTGTGTCGTAGACAGAAAATTACCATCATCTGGAACCGTCACGCGCTCAGTGATCGTCCAAGCATTCTGTACAAGTGGTTAAAAAGAGAAGCTGAAACGTGCCCAACAGCTCTGCTGCGAACCAGTGTTGCTTGGCTTCGTGCAAGCTGAGCAAACTTTTAAGTCCGGAGCACCTTTGAGCCCTAGCTTTCGTACGGCTCGAAGGAGGGAAGGAGGAAGGGAATTTGGTGTCTTGTTATGCCACCACTTGACGTCACGCACGGAAGACCATGTAAAGCACGGCCATGTAGAGAAAGGGAGCGGTAAAGGTAGCATAGCAAGGGAGTGGGATACAAAGCTTCGCAACGGATGCGAAAATCAAACCGAAGCAATGACGTGATTTCCCCAACGGCGTGCCTGTGGTACCCGCCTTTACGGGGGCGAAAATGGGAAGTAAATAACCGTTCGAGTGCATCAACACTGAACGCCGCCAGCCATTGTGGTCAAACAACCGGATGGCCATGAACTCGCACTCTACCTTTAAGAACGTTAAAACCCTGCTTGAAAAAAAGACGGCAGATCCCACGAATTGTGGGAATCGATGTAATGCGAAGCAGCCACCAAGGAGCTGCATACATCGTCTTGTAGGTCATTGAAGAAAATGCGTGTCGTTGTTTTCATGTTAACTCCTACTATTTATGTTCGTCACACAGTAACGTCGCGCAATACCAACTTCGGATAGATCAAGCTAGCGAAACGGCCGCCAGCGCACCATGAGCGTGACACGTAAGTCATGCTGTACATGACATGTGTGTCATGACTTTCATGTTATGACTTGTCATTTATGTTCGTCATACAGTCATGTTACGACATACCAATTTTGGTGTACATTCGATTAACCAAGCGACCAGGAGAGCACAAAGTCGTAGGCGGCTAGATAGATAGATACGCTCAAAGTCGCAGAAGTTCGCTAAGAAATGCTTCGCATCTAAAATGTACACGAGGAAGGCACACACGGCTGCTGTCTTTGCGTTTTTAAAAGCAGACTTCCAACGTGCCCGATTTGCCCCTCGGTGTTTTTGCACCTGAAACAATGACGATGCAGGTCCGAATAAATACCTATATGGGACAGGCATGCGCTAACCCCCCCCCCTTCACACCTCAAATGATTGAAGGAGGGGTGCATGGCGCTTTTACGCGTGCGCACATTGTCTCCCTCTTTCTTTTTTTGTTGTTGTTGTAACCGAATGCTAACGTACTGTTTAAACTATACTTAATATGGATATGCCTAGTAGGTCCGGTTCTGACATATATTTTTTGCGCTAAATGTAGAGCTTATGTCCTAAATTATGGTTTGTTAATGACTATCTTTGCGAGGTTCTATACGTCTATGTTTACACAAGTGTTCCTTAAGTGCAATGTTCTAGCTGAATGACTTTCGTCTGTATAGAATTGTTTATTTGTGTTATTGAAAGCCTAATTTCTTATTCCAAATAATTAACGCCATAACTGAGCCGCATTTATTCAGAATACATTTGGAAAGACGCAACAGACAGGAAAAGAAAACTACAAATCGTCCAGAAAGGACAGGTCCGGATCTTCAACTGGCTCCTCGAACACCGCCCCGTCAACGTCCAACCAGTCGGGTAAAGGAGGAGCTCGCACAGGGTAGGTGTCGTCCTCGGAGTTGTTCCCCCTCGATCCGCTGGGGCCTGGACTGGGCTCCAGGGTTTCCTCGTCGGGCAAGTCGTCTAGCCGCCGACGCTTGCAGGTGGTCCGTCTTGGTCCTCTGAAACAGACGGCAAGGCACGATTGGAAGCATCATTTCTTGGAGACGTCTCAGCGTGGCCATCACGTACCTCGACTCCAACGGCCGGAACAGCCGGTGCAGGAACCACGCCGTCGTCCTCCTCCTCGTAGCTCGCGGAGTCGTCACGCGTGGAGTCGTCCTGGCAGGCCCACTTCTTCAACCACTGCACGATCAGGACACGCCGGTGGAGACTCTTGCTGCTCCGGATCTTCTCTTTAGCCTGCAGAAAGATGTCCCTCGCGGTCGGAGCACTGTTCCCGGACATGACGACGCAGGAGGATACTCACGTGGCGGGATCTTTTTCTAAGCAGCAGGAAGCGCACGTCCGTTCACGACCGAAGTCAGCGACCGAATGATGTTGAGCTCTCCAACCTCCCCCCCCCCCCTCTCGCAAACCGAGTGACGTCACGGGGAGGCTCGCCAATAGAGAGTCGTCAACGGGAGGGTCGCCCACAAGCCTCGCACTCAGAGTCGGGGCAGCTCCTGGTTGGCTAAAAAAGGCGCCCTTCCGGATCTTTCTGTATAGGAGCGCAGCGTGTGCCTCCATTGTTTGGCTAGAAATTTCTGCAAATTGCTAATTTTTACGCTACAGCGCTTAGAAATTGGCTCACAATGTAACCATTCTCATAAGTCCTCTCCGCCTCTTAGACCTTCCGCTTAATGCTCCTTGTTGCCATATCGCCCGCACTGCTAGCCGTATATAACTGGTGAGCCTCCTAGTTCTTTTTCTCCACTGCGTGTCAACGCTGTTTCTATACAAATACCTGAAAAACCTTCTCTGCCCATCAACTCTTCTTCATTTTCCTCAGCCTCTCTTCGAAGCTCATTTTGCTCTGAGCTTCCTCACTTCAAAGTATGTCCATCCCATATCACCCTTTACAGCCTCATTTGCAGCCGTCTTCCCGTGAGCGCCCACGCGAGGCGGCCACCGTCCTTTGATTTACATCCGTTCCTGATTGTACCTCTGACTTCATGCACACCACTGACTTCCCAAATGTAAGTCCGGGACCATCACACACCCTCCCAGAGCCTCGAGCACCTCGACCTATTGTATCCCCACAAAGCTTTCTCTTCGTAATTGCAGCATTCCTCTTTCCCTTTGCTACCGATTATTTCTTTGTACTTTCATATAGCTAACACCCTCTATTAACCATACTCCCGTGGACTTGTAACTCGCTACCCTCGGTATTTTTTTTTTT